>NC_044325.1:58559625-58779625 GCF_007399415.2 Gopherus evgoodei
GTATTGTTATCTATTTATAGATTATATGTTTAAAAGTAAAGTAAGACAGACATTTCTGAAATGTTACACAGGGGGGAAACATGATAAGAGATATTCCAAATCATTCAACCTAATCCTAACCAATAGAACCTTAAAGACACTGGAAATCTGTAGAAGAATTAAGCATTATATGCTGTAAAAAGCTCAGTTAAATACCCTTACAAACCAGATCTGCAATACACAAGCCTTCCAAATGCAAAACATTTTTCTTTCTGAAGGTTCTTCTTCTTCTTTTCATCCTTTTAATCGCTGAACCTATCAAAAGTACATTTTCTAGAAAATCTTCAGTGCTTTCATGTCTTATATTTCATACACTTAGCCATCTTGGATTAATAGGAGCCAATGAAGATACACATTCTTAAAACGGCTGCAGTTTCATTGGTCTAATCTATGAACTTTAAAGGCTTACGTTTTATGAGCTTTCCTCAGGGTAGGTATTTCAATGTTCTAAAAACAGGGTTATGGACTGTTAAATTAAGCACATGTTCTGAAGTGACATTTTAGTTCCAGCAGGTTATTTGGTGCCAAGATTGCCAATTTAGTATCTGCAACCCTGGAACATATGTTTACATGCCTTCTTAGCTTTGGGGGGAGGCGGAGGGAACTGAAAACAAAGTGGTGTTGCATAATAATTTTATCCTCAAATATAAAAATTTGAAAAAATGTAAGCAGAAGTTTGCACCTATGTTGTATGAACTGAAGACTATACAGCTGAAAATGGTCCATAGACATTGCTGTTTATGACCTTTTCAGCAACTTGTACATGTTATATCTTCATCCCTGTTTTCTAATTCAAGAGCCTTACATCTGGCTTTAGCTACAGTAAATGTGAATCATTCAATTATACCAAGGGGCACTAAAAAATTTTATTGTGAAAGTAATGCTAACTGTAGAAGGCAATAGTAATGCTGAGGCAAAATGATCTTTAGATAATGAAACATAATGGGTGACTTTTACTCAGTCTGTTCTACTGAAGACCATTTTCCAGTGTTTACACCCAGAGGGCATATACGTAGACCAAATGAAGGAATGTTCAAAAGTCATTTGAGCTGATCTATGCCAATCTTTCCAAAGAAAGTCAAAAGAATAGTTTACCTGTAAAGATGCTTTACAATGAAACAGACAAGATATAACAATGAGAGAGATGTAAACACACTCACTGAGCTACCACTTTACAGTGTAGCACACTTGTGGATCATTTGAGATATTGCATCACAATTTTCACAAAATCCAAACATGCACATACATCTTGCAGGTGTTATCTCATCCCTAGTCTGTTGAGCAGTGAAGCTAATCCCTACAGCAACATTTGAAGGTTTAAAAGCTATGCTTTTTGTTTTTAAATGGCTATGAAAACATTGCCTATTTCAGAGGCCTTTTAAAACAAAACCAAAGCTTTTAAAGCTTCAAAAGCAGCCATGGGAATTTGCTCCTCACGAGGGAATCCTAAATGAAGGCCAAGTTTCAGTGGATTCCCCTGGACACTACAAAATGTTAACGTGTTTTGTGGGTCTCTTCTACTTCTTTTAATAGGGATGGGCTGAACTGACTGATTCAAGCAAAGAACAGACTGAAATCTTTGTCCAAACCCTAAACTTAACTAAGCCCAAATCTCTTTTTAGGCAAATCAGTCCCAAGTAAGTCTATGGCTCTCCCCCAAACCTGCAACCTACAAACCCCATGGATACCTAATGCAACTAAGAGAAAGACCCCAGAGAGGCACCAGCTGTAAAAGAAATAGAATGGAGAATAGAAAAACAGTTCGAAGTTTTTCTGTTGTTAGGAACCTAAAAAGAAAATGGGCTAGCTATGAATTAAATCAAAGGAGAGTTGCTTCTCTGAAAGTCTTCTGAAAGGCAAAAGAAAATGGCAAAGAGAAAAGCTAACATAAGTGTTAAGCCAAATAAAAGAAACAAGAAAATGGCAGTTGAAAGTAATGTAATGTATGTAAGGAAGACAATTTCCTTCCATAAACATTGTAGATTACCAAGTGAAACATTCTAATGTTGTTTCTGATACATACTAAAGGATTAAAAATTTAAATTATTTTATTTAAAATCATATTTTTAAAAATTATGAATGACATTTACATTTTGATTGATGAATGACTGTTGCAAAGCTAGGACATTTATTTTTGAGCTATACCAAAAAAGACTAAAGAGAAGCATCAGAACACAAGACCTTTCAACAATTGGTTTGAAAGGATTATTCTTATAAAGAGTCAGCAAAGAATCAAAGTTTGTCTAGAATATGGCCACAGGATCACAGCTGTTTGAGATGGAAAACAGCTATTAGTGTAAATAAAACATCCTCCTCCTGCAAGTGGACTATAGAAGAAGATTCAAGGAACATTTAATAAAATGTCATGCAGTTGGAGTGTTGTTTTCTCCTCCTACCCTTCAAAATTTTTCATCCATGAGAAATGTATCCTTCCTAAACAATCTGATGAGCAAATGAATTGTTTTATGTCTGGCAAGTGGCTGCCAGACAGTAGAAGAGAAATAATCAATTAATGGGAGTTCCCATTGAACTGTGCATCTATGCCTGTCCTGCACATTACCACAGCTGAGACTCAACCTATACCCTTCTGATCAAAAGCCAAGAACTCAACCAAGGTGACCAAAAAGGGAATCATACCCAAAGGAGTTGTGTTAGACTTGCTCCTAGATTACAAATTATACACCAGGCAACTTTTCAGTACCTTAAGAGCAGCTGAACCTTACAAGGAAATACTCTAAAGCTGCAGGTAAAATGATACATGTGAATAAAGAAGGGGAAAAGTATATTCACATCCCAAATACAAACAGAAGAAGTTGCTTTGAGCTTATAGAAGATATTTAGGAAAAAATGATAACTGAAGAAAAGCACAATCAAGATTGTAGCCTCTGATTATAGCTCTATATAATTTCCCTCCCCACGTACCAAATATTACTGTACACATACACACACACATATATACGTACACATAGATATTTTGAGCCAAATTCTGCCTTCATATATGCACACTCAACTCCCATTGACACACACTGAAGGCAACTGTGGATCTACTGTGTACTTTATATTTACATTTGTAAAATTAATAATGCAGAAAATTACTTTACAAAGATTGAAAATTCTTCAGCAAATCTAAAAGAAAGGACAGTTTATATCTACTAAACAAAAACCATTGATAGCCATTTGAAAGTTTAAAGGAGGGTTATTCATCATACAGCACACATGAATTCTACTAGTGTGGACTTCTTGCTGAAAGGACGTTCTCTTTGGTGGGTCCCAGGACTGTGGGATTAGTTTACAAGAAGGAAAGAAGGGCCTGAAACCAAACCTAAATGATGAATTACTATATTAGAAAGTCTGGTCTATGTGATTTGTCGAAATTTACAGATTCAGAAGACAAAACAAAAAAGTCAGACAAATCTGTAAGTAAAGCTAAATTACAGATTAATAGAAAGAATAAAAGATTTAAGAAACTAAGAAAGGTCTTCCTTCATAAAATCTTGTCCACAGACAGGACTTTATGCCAAAGTATTCTCAAATTTGGGAATGTGAACTGCTAATAAAATCCAGCATAAGGAAATTATCAGGATAATGAATTTACAGTAAAACAAAGGGTTTCCTCCACCAATGAAGATATCTACAATGTTTTTGTTGCTTTGAAATTTTCTGAAAATGGATGAGTATAATAGCAAATCCATTGAGACACTACCACAAATGAGTATATTACAGTCAAACGGATGGAAGATACCTATATTATTCTTAAGAATTAAGGTTACTGAACTAGTGTAAGAATCAAAGGTAAATTTGTAATATATAATTTAAGGACATTAGTATTCTACATGAAAAAGGTAAGCAATATTGAACTAAGGAAAAAATAAAGCTACTGAAAAATCAACTGGTCAAGTCTAGTGGTTGGAATCTTCTTCTCTGGCAGAAGATACTGGACTTTTTTTATGCTTCAGAAAGACAGAAATCTAATAATCTTTTTTGCTAACATGGTAGCAGATGTTTTACCAAAAAGAATTTCATAATTTCTGAATACACAATGTGAGACTAACATTGTTTGGACTTCCAAGAGCATGAAAGGCCATCAGTCAAAGTAAAGATCTAATAAGCAAAAACAAAGAAATAAATGAAAACCCTACTGCCTTTTCATAAGGAAAGCATTTGCAGTTCAGGACTGAAATGAAAACATTGGGATAAAACATGGCGTCTCAATCAAGTTCTCCTTTAGCCATATTTGAAAATGATCTCTGCCAGCATGTCAAACAGATAGTCAACATGAGAACTGAAGTTCAAGAGCCTGATTCTGCAATGGGACTACTAGCATGGGCAAGGGCTATTTGCTCAACTAAATGGTTGTAAATTAGGCTCCTAGTGAGCATCAAACTTAGAAAAAAAAATCACAACTGACAAACGTTCTCGTTTATTTTTGTTACTGTCAAACCAGTAAGATTTTTCTTTTTTCAGGAAGCATGCTCTTCCTGATGGTTCTTTTATTTTCTTCTAGCTCATAGCATAGACATAGCCCACATCTAGCCCAGGAGTAGGCAACCTATGGCATGCGTGCCAAAGGCGGCACACGAGCTGATTTTCAGTGGCACTCAGACTGCTCGGCTCCTGGCCACTGGTCCGGGGGGTTCTGCATTTTAATTTAATTTTAAATGAAGCTTCTTAAACATTTTTAAAACTTTACTTTACATGTAACAATGGTTTAGTTATGTATCATAGACTTATAGAAAGAGACCTTCTAAAAATGTTAAAATGTATTACTGGCACATGAAACCTTAAATTAGAGTGAATAAATGAAACTTCAGCACACCACTTCTGAAAGGTAGCCAACCCCTGATCTAGCCTATTGTTAAATACAGATGGTTGGAAAATATAATAACAATTTCTGCCCAAAAATTCAAAATGCAGAAGTCATTTTATTTTTGCAGGCTTCAAAATGGACCCATTTTCTGCTATATTTTTTAATTTGGAAAATATTTCAATAGAAATTTTGGTCAAAAATCTTGGAAAAATTCATGAAAAACAGAAAATGTTGACGATGTTGACCTTTAAAAGGCTTAATATTTGAGAAAATGCTGTTTCTGATGAAAAAATCTTGTGTGAAAAATTTCAACCAGCCCAATTAAGAAACCAGGAAACAGAATATTTGTACTAGTTACAATACTAACACAGTTGTAGAAGAGCCAATAATTAAGGGCCTAATCCTGCGCCGAAGAAATTAAAGGATGATTTGCAACTGACTTCATCAGGAAGCAGTTTAGACCCTAAGTGGCCATTCACCATTTAGGCCCCAATCCTGCAGAAACACTCTAATGCTCAATGTAACTCATGGGAGAAGTTCCATTGACTTCAAAGGGAGTATTCACAATGCTTAAGGCTAAGCATGTGTGTAAATCTTTACAGGATTGGGGCCCCACTTTGGCTATCACAGGTACATCAGAAGATGGAAGGTATATGCTGAAGCCCAAGAACGATTGTCATTCCATCCGACTTCATAACTAGCTCCATATCCCAAGCCATTTCTTGAAGAAAAATATTTAACATCTCCAAAATGCAAATGATTACATTAAAATCTTTAACTAGTGGCAAATCATAGCTCAGATTTTGGTTTAATTCTGAGAAATAAAAATAAAAGTTAGCAATAAAGAAATACTAAAAAGGTGGTAGCCTTTTGATTGTAAAGAAGACATGGGGTTTTAATAATTTTCTCAAGGCAGTGAACTGACACAATAAAAGTTACACTCATTAAATTTTACATAATTTGTGAACTAAGTACTTTTTATGCAAAACAGGCTTTACAGTTTGGTGGCACAGAAATATGAAAAGCAAGAGTTTTCATTACATGCTCATCTAGAAAATGAATGTTAGTTTCCTTTTACACTTTTAGTGGGAAATTGTTTTATTTAAAACATTTAAAAGGCTGGCATAGAGTGTTAGTGGATGCAGAATGCCACTACGCTTGCATAATCTTGGACTCTTTATATCTAACTGGATGGCTGCCCAGTCCCACAAAACACAGACTAATAATGCATTACCATTGAGCCAAACTATCCCCTCACTTACACTGGTGCAATCCCAGAGTAATTCCATTTACTTCAGTGGAGTTACTCTGGATTTATACAAGCATAAGGGCCTGATCCAAATCTCATTCAGGTCAACAGAATGCTTTATGTTGACTTAGTAGGCTTTGTAATAGGCCCACAATACAATTTGGCTCAAAGGATTTCAGTTCAGTCCTACACCTGTTTCCCGGGGCAAGGGAAACTAGGAGAGCACTCGGCTCCTGTTGGACTGGTAGAAGTTTATGCTTCTCTTGAACAGTCCTCTCTAGCAGATGCAGAGTGAAGACTCCTTCACTGACAAGAGTGCAGCCATTAAGTGGTGAATCTGAGGTCAGAGGAAGTAAAGGGGAAGTGTGAGCTGAATGATTCTGATTTCCAGTATTTATGTGATATTTCATACTCTTGATCCAGGACTGTAAAATTGGACAGGGAGTTCATGCAAGTTTCTGAATTTTATGCTCATAAATAATTTCAAAGCTTAGGGCTCAGCCCTGCAATAAAAATCCATATATGTATGTGTCAGACTCCTTTCCGGTTAACTTTCGACATATAAGAGGAGCTGTGTTCAGTTTTTAATATGACCAATTTGCATCTCGGGACAGATACAAAGAAAGGAAGATGTAGATTAATGTAGTTGCTTAACATGGGCAGCCTATAAGCCTAAAAGCCTTAACACCAGGTTAGGAGAGGAAAAATAGCTCTTTACATAGTTAAGGATTAAATCAGGGGTTGTCAAACATTTTCATAGCATAAATCACATCTTAGAGAACTTGCAGATCATCTTTTGCTCCCATTTACAACTGCATCACATCATGGTTGCAGCTACAGCAATGGTTTTGCTTACATCGAGAAATATAAAATGTCAATCCCTGGCTGTGGCTGAGGAACGCACAGTGCAAATTGGAGAGATGAAAAGATAGTCAGCTATAAACCACTCCTGAGCTTCCCCAAGCCTGCATGAGATACATGCTGGGCTGATCCCCAGGTGTAAGTTAAAACAGCCAGAGGAACGCTTAAACATTTGTCATATGCCAATGGCTGGAAAGGCCCTTCTGGGACCTGAGAATCAGCAGGGCACAGGGAAAACATACCCTTTTGCCCCAAGCCAGGCCTGCTACGCTTGCTGCCAGTGGTGCTGGAACAATTTTTACAGTGGGGATGCTTAAGGCAGAAACCATGTATTTGGGTTGTTATTACTACTTCAAGCCAGGGGGTGCAGCAGCACCCTCAGCACCCTTAGTTCCAGCACTTATGCTTGCTGCAGGGAGGGAGTCGTGGGATCACAGCCATTACAACTGCTATATGCCACCAGAAGTTCCCCTTATGTTGAGAATATCCCCTGAAGCTGGCTCTACAAAGTGACCCAACATAGTCAAGCATCTGAGCACAATATTTATGTTTTACAAGCTGTCTTCAATGCAATATGATTTTTTTTAAGGCAAATGCTTTCTACTTCTCTTCTTCATTTCATCTCTCCCTCCATCTCTCTTCTCTCTCCCCTTGCTCTCCTGTATATGCCTTCCTGCCACTCGGTCCCATTCTCCTCCTTTCTCCTGCACATGCTTCCCTGTTTCCTGACTCTCCTCTCCCCCTACACATGCTGCACTGCCGTTTGGGTCCCTGCCCCTCTGGATGTGCTATCCTCTCCTATTCCTGCTTCCTTGGACATAATTGTTGGATGCCTCATGCTTTTCTCTCTTCCTGTCTTCTGCTGATCCTGTGGCCATTCCTTTCTTGTCCGTGGTTGGCACATTGTGGGCTCATTGGTGTTTTATAGTCCCAACCCCACAATAGGAGCCTTGAGAGGCATTATGTCACAAGATTACCCAGGCCTTTAAGGGTTTGTAGTGCACATTCTCTGCAATGGATCCACTCCTCCCTGCCCCTTTAGGTGTCATTAGTCCTATGCGGTCTTTGTGCTTAGGCAAGTGCAAGAACTGCAACTGTGGGCAGCTCCTGTGAAAGAACAATGGGGAGGGCTCCATGTGCCTTTAACCCCTTGCACACCTGTGCAGGGACCAGCTACTATATTGGAGTACACTCCCTTAGCAGCTGTGAAACTGCTAGAACATAGGATTACATTCACTACATCAGCCACTGGCAGCAATTCACCACCCCAATCTCCCCAGAATACCTAAAATAAACACTAGTAGAATTATAACAGAATTAAGTGCATTGATTTTAAAAGGAATCTAGGAAAAAAGAGGATAGTTTCTGTACTTTTACAAAGCTATGTAGAAATGGCCCTGGCAAGAGTTATTTCCATTTGTTCCTTCAAATATGAGAAAATATGACGATGCTCCCTTTAAAAGATGGATTTCTTTAGAATTTGGGAAACCATTATTAACATTTATTTATACTTTTAAGAAGAGCTCTTGTTTTTGTCCCTGGAGATACGATATGTGTATCAAGAGCTCAGTTGCAGTTTCTATGGGAATTTCTCCTATGAAATTAACAGCAGTGTAAATTTTAATATTAAAGAGCCATATTCTGGTTTCAATTGCATAGCTGTGCAACCCCAATTGTCCAAACTCTGTGAAACAGATACGGATTTCAGACCGGATCCTACTCCTGTTCAAGTCACACAGTTGCTACAGACATCAGTGGAAGCAGGATCAGGACCTTATATAGATAACCTCCTACATTCAAAATCATTTCCACTCTTTTGAACAGGGAGGACCTGTCTTCCAGCTGACTCTAACCCCCTTTCTTGGAAAACATCTCCTTGAATGCCCAGTGGAGAGTCTGCTCCAGCCCAAAATCAAAATAGAGCTTTTATGAATAGCACAACTATGGAATGTGTCTTGTATTTGGTGCATTTAACAATGTTATTATAAGTAACTTCTGTGGAAAACCATGGTACTAAAGCTAACCTAGTATATTCACAAGGGCCAAAATGAAACGGAACTGTAATGATAACATATATTGTGTGTAAATTTTTTCTTTATCATTTCCCCCACAGCAAAATGAATTAATTGAATGTGATATTTAGCAAAAAGAATCTCTAAAATATCAAGCAGGGTATTCATACTAGTGCTGCCAGTTTTGATGCCCTAAACCTGCTTTCTTGGCCACCACTGTCTGTGTGCACACTGCAGACTCTTAGGCAATGGAGCAAAGAGAAGACTTGATCTTCCTGTGCCAATATGAGGAAAATCAATGTCAATGTCTAAAAGATAGAATTGCTGGTGCACGAGGCCACTAAACACTACATCCCATTGGATAGCTCTAGAGTGTTATAGGCAATCCTCCAGAAACACACACACACACACACACACACACACACACACACACACACACACACATACACACAAATCAAAACAAAACAAAACAAAACTTTGGTTTGGAACAAATCCTGCAATGCATAATTGCCCTTGGGTGCTCAGGGAGATAAAAGGGAGTGCAAACACAAACACATAGTTTCCCTGAGTTGTTCAAATTAAATATGTTTGTTCAAGAAAAAAAATGTGTAATGGGAAGACATGCTTATATAATGACAACTCAAAGTCTAATATATTGAAGACATTATTCCAAACATTTCACCTTTATGTACAGATTGCCTAGAAACGGTACCCAGGTCTACGCCCTTTCTGGTTATTGACTTCCTAAATGTTGAAAATGTAGCCCTTCTCACTACTTAAAAATCAGTCTGCGATGTTAAGCTGTTTCTTTTACCAATTTCTCTGTATTGAAAGAGGAGAAAGTGTCTAAACAAGCAATAAAATACCTAGATGCATTCCCAATGCTTCTCTTGCTTTGATTTCACAGTTACTAATACCAGAATAATACTCAGCACTTCTATATAATCATCCATCCAAGTATATCAAAGCACTTCATTGATGTTAATTGACTGAGACTCACAACACCCTTGTGCAGTAGCTAAATACTATTGCCCCCATTTTAGTGATGGGAAAAGTGGATCACAAAGAGGTAACATAACTTGCACAAGGTCACACAAATAGGCTTCAGAATCCTGCAATTTGTTGCACATGGGCAAACAGCTACATCCATACAAGGGGCCACTGAAGTAGCTGTCATCCGTGTGCAACAAATTGCAGAACTGAGACATTAGAGCCTGATGTAAAGTCAAGGAGAGTCTTTCAATTGACTTCAATGGGTCTTGGATCATGCCCTGAGTCAATGCCAGAGCTATGGTTAGAACCCTTGTCTCTGAGTGCTGTGCTTTAACCTGTACACCACTCTGCCTTTCTATACAAATCTCAAATACCAGGGGTTAAATTTTCAACTGTGCCTTACTCTAACATGGGAAGTTGAACCCACAGGGTTTCCATATGCATGTTTTTTCATAGTATATTTTTATGCACATAAAACTTCTGGTTTTCATTTGCATATACTGTTTGCACGTTTGAATAAATGTATTGAAACGTGCAAACAGTGAGAGTGCACCAAAACTTGTGAGAGCAAAATTGGAGGCACAATTGTAGATGTTGCTTTTGAGAATTTTGCAGCAAATATTTAGCCAATAATATGATTAAAATAATGAACCTTCTTAAAAAGTAAAAATGAAATATTATGGACTAATGTCTCTGTCAGCTAAGACTCAGCTGTGTGACTCTTATTTTCACAGTGTGTGAGAGTGGACCAACATGAGGAACACAACTACATAAAAGCAGAGGTGAAAACTTGAAAATATGCTAAATTGATTTCTCTAGCATATAGAAAGTTTCGGCAACGTCAGCCTCAGGATTAAGCATCTCTGATATCAACTACCTACAGTAAGAAGAAATAACATTGTAGGTTTGTGAGGGATGGAGGTAAAGTCAGTCCCCAAAATGAGTGACGTACCTTCTGATCAAGTACAGAGCTAAGCCTGAGTGCAGATTAAACCAATGTATATATCAAATGGTTTACAACCATTTCAGATTCACTTGGTTGGAAAATGTAAAACTGTAAACAAATAAGTCAATCTGCATTAAGAAATTAGTAAAGATGGCTGTCAAACTCCTTCCACCCACTCCCAAACCTAAAATGTCCCCAGAAGCTGGAGAAATCACTGAATGGTTATCTGCCTCTCTTACCAGGCAAAGTAAAGACAGTAAGACAAAAAGCACGTGTATTACAATGTGTATCGCCATAATGCAGTGTTTGATGCTCTAGAGGGCCTTCAACAAGTACTGTACAGCCAAAAATCAATTGAAAATCAGCATGATAACAGAGCATGAGTTGCCCTGTAATAGCCTTAAGACCCCCAAGGCTATATGGGTCCCTTTCATCTGCCACACTGCACTGACTCTAGGGGAGCCTCACTTCCCCTCCCTGAGCACTCTAGACACTGTCTGTATCTTTTACCTATTGCTTTCACCTTATATAGTAAGGGGAGCTGACAGCCTTGCTAGATCTTCTTAGCTTTTAAAAGCAGAATTTGATTTATTTGTTTCGTTAGCATCATCTTTCTTCTTTTCTTGAAGTGCTCCCTTCTTTAATCAGCCAAATGATTTCAGACTATAAATATTCTAAAAGACAGGCTATATCTAATTATACAATTGAATATTTCAGCAGTAGGTCCTATATCCTGAATATTTCAACTTGTACTTCAACATCTTTCCCCCCCCCACCCCTGAAAGTACCTTTTAAAAAATCACTGTTCAGGTCCATGCAAATTGTTATGAATGAAACAACAAAGTAGTTCTACAAATATTTCACTCATATAGTAGATTTCATTTCAATATTTCTTTAATTACTTTCCAACAGTGTCTGCTTTCTGTTGAATTTACACTACTACTTGGCATTTGGTGCAACCCCCAAAAGATAAGATACATATGTCCCCTATTCACAGTCTTGGCATTTTTACCTTAACTCAGTCATCTAAGTGATTGGTTTGAAAATTACCTTGCTGATGAGCTAGGTTTCCTGGTAATATATAGTGTTAATCCTTAAATTCTGAATATGACATAAGGTATACAAATGTTCTGTCTGACTCAATAGCAACATATCACGGCTTAAGGAGGACATGTACGCTGATCTCTGTGAGGGAAGGAAGAGCTAATTGGGAGTTAGATTCAGTGTGATTATCAGCTTGTTTATGATAAGGGAGTACTCTTCTGAATGGCACTGTAAATTCATCCCTGATTGTGCTGTTAAACCACAGTTCATTTCCCCCCCCCTTTTTGTTTGGTTATAAGGAGCTGTATACTATTTTCAGCAGATGACAATGTCATGCTTTGAATTTCTTCAGTCACAAGAAAATTAATCAATCACATGAACCTGTTGTCAGATTTCAACCCTCTCATGGCAGAAAGCACACATTTTTATGTCTACTAAAGAATACATTTTAGTAATTTTTCCCTATGTCATTATGAACATTAGACTGACCCAATTAATAAAAAATTTTTCTATGCTGCTGGAACAGACCGTGCTACAGAAAGAGCCATTTGCACAACCTGTTCATGATTATGGGCCATAAGGACACAAAGATGGCATAGACATTTGTGGACCATCTGAATTCTTATAGAGAAAAGAAAAAAAATGACTTTAATGTCGTGGGTCATGTTTTTTAATCCAGAGTATTGGACATGTAACACAGCAACAAGAGCTGATCATTTTGTTTAATCACCTTTTGGATTTTTGCCAGATGGTCTCTATTGAGAGCGCTGCAAACAGAGAGAGATGAACTGCGTCTAACATGCCACTAGAGCTTTCCCGTAAATGTCTGAGAACTGAATCCAACAAGAATTTAGTCTCAGAGCAGAAAGGGATACATTTAAAAACTATGTGCATTAACTATACTTTTCCCCATAGAATCCTCACTTGGCATGAATAATTTACCCACTGTTATGCTAATGGGATCATGAAAGTATCCCTCTGTCTTTAGTGCAGCTATTCTCAGCTTTCAGTAATTACCCCACCCAGTGAAAATAACATGGCTTCTGCATTCGAATGGCCTACTAGTACCTGACAATTAGAAAGATCATGGCTGACAGTGGAATGGTCCAGAAATGGACACACAAGCTCCAGTAGCCTGAGGGTTGGTTTGGGGAAAAAAATGTTCTATTGTCAACATTTCTTTAGTTGCTTAGGATCAACTGCAGCATTTAAAGGAATATCTTCTCCCACTCTTTCCCTCTTGCTCTCTCCTTTTGTTTAGTGAAATAGAATTAATTGTTAAAATACCTTAATAATATTTTAAAAGCTCACTAGGTCACTGATAATAAAATTAGGATTTTTAAATCAGTATGGCCTTGTTAAACAAGTGGAGGGGAAAGGAAATTACAAAATCAATTATAAGTGTCCTTCAGTATCTCAGAATGTAATCAGCTAGATGAAGAAAAATCCTCTAGCATTTTGTTAAAAAAAAGTTTTTTAAAAATCTATTACATAGAACTAGTCTTTGACCTCTGTCCACAGCACGCCATGCTAGGTAGTTCACTGTGTAAAAATTATCAGGCTAAAACATCTGGGAAAGAAAGCTATGAAACAGCAGGGAATGTGGCTGGTTTATTGTTTATCTTTTGTTTATGAGGCAGTATTCAAGTTTAATTACTACTCTAAATTAAACTCTAACAGGCATCAGGAGACATCCCTTTACACGACTAAGTTAAAAAAAAAATCCAGAGATTCCAACACTAGATCTTTCAAATAAGTTAACATATATAGGAAGAAATTAGTCAGACTGTAACAACACAGGAAGGCATTTAAACACTTGCACTTAATGCTGCATGTTTGAGAGTGTTGAATTATGAAAACATTAATATTGTAACAGACAGATACTTTTATAATTTGGCAAATAAAATAATAGCTAACATTTTGAAGGGGGCTCGGTTAGATCTGGCAGAAGGTGTGAGGGTGGGAAAGATGTTAAGGGAAATCTTACTCTCTGCGTTTGAAAAAAGCAAAACATAACCAAAATGATAAAGGCAAAAGTAAATATCCCACCATTAGCAATCTCTTCAACAATGTTATTTAGTTATTTTCTTTTGAGCTTTCGCGTAGAGAAGGGAGAAAAGAAGTTCACTGTGTTTACCATTAACAGTAAGTGACCAGTTTGGGATGAACTTAGCTATAGGAAAAATAAAAGTTAAAAACAACTAGCAAAAGATTATTCCAGATGGCATCTGTCATATTGTATCTAGGGGCATTTTAAAGAGATTCCTGCCACTATGAAAACATTCCATTGACAGAGTTTTCCTAAGCTGCATTTGAAACTCCAACACAACATATTTAGAACACATAGTAAATGTTATCTAATAACTTGTATATTTGTAGGGAAAAAACATTTTTGCATATAACTATGTGGGTTGGAAACTAAGAGAGTAAGATGTAAGTCTTAAAATGTATTATAATATTTTAAGAGCTCACTCACCTCTAAGCTTTAAATTCAATAAAAGGTGGGGATCTGCAGTTTTCACCAGTATAATGACTAGAAAACTGTACAATAAATAAAAGAGATTTACTATGAAATTCTAGCCCCATTGACTGGTTGACAGGTAGGGACATAAATGGTAAAAAAAAGATGTACTTGTTCACACAATCGAATAAAAGAAAAGAAAGATGGGTGGATACTAATATGTTAATATATTTAGCTAAACTGTTTCTGGCAGCACTACGGTTAATGTGCATGTGGTGTGCAGTGTGAGCTCAGCAGTTACTGGGCCAACTGTCTCAGTATTTCTGGGAATTCAGCCTATTCACAGTGCAGGGATTGTTCAATTGCTGCAAAATGTACAAAATGAATTTTACAAAAATGAATTGTAAGGAAGGCCCCATTACAACGATTTTACAGCAAAGATGTCAACATCAATTTTTCTCTCATGCATAGCTAATGATTAAAACAGCATATTCCAGTTGCCTAAGACAATTTATTTCATATTGGCACATCAAAATATTGAAATACAATGTTATCTTTACTCTATCCTTATTATTCATTGCTGCTGAACCCACACTATTGTTCAAGCCATGAAAAATAAAACAAACTTGGCAAGAAATACTTAAAACAAAGGCTCATCAATATTCTCCAATTTGTCAACATCTCAATTACAGCAATGGGGAAAAATGTAAATTTCATGTGCTCTAAACACTGAGGGGTCTATTCTCCTGTCAATGCACATGTGTAACTCCCATCACCATTAATGGGAATTACTCATACCCATCAACACAAGGACAGGCCCCAAAAACTTGAAAGGAAAAGATGAATTAATAAGAGCTACTTTCTTCCTGTATCTTCCTCAACTGAAAAAAATCATTGTTCTTTAAGAATTGTTCATAGTGCACATAGTTTACCTTCAGGAAAATAGTGCCTTTAGAAATGATGCATCTCCAGTAAAACATTATTTATTAGGAAGCTTGCTTTTTCACAACAGAACCTGGAGTTTACTTTCTAGCAACAAAATGATAATTTTTCACCAATAAAACTGTATCTTCACTCTTTAAGGTGTTAAGATGAGAAGTTCTGAAGATATAAGAAGAAGATATGCATACAATCCAATGCATGCATATCTACACATGATATGTAAAAGAATAATGAGGAAAAAAATCATATATGCATGTTGTTTTGTAATAGCAAAGTTTGGGTATGAAAATTCAGTTGCATACTGTGTATGAACACATTGCATTATTTAATACAACTCCTCCTTCTTTCTGGATCTATTACAATTTGGTTTCAAAGCAGACTCATTTTACATATGCCTACGGTGTTAGTATAGTTTCAATATCAAGAAAGGCCTTTTCTGACTTACCAACTAATGGTGTTTCCAAATTCATATATCATAATGTATTACACAATGAACAAGAAGCTCACCCGGACTAACTTTTCCAATATGCATCAACCCAAAGATATAACCTAGGATAAGCATGTGTGATTTCAGTCAATATCTGTGTTGACTTTGCCCTGAAGCAGATAATTAATCTTTCCCACAGAAAGCTAGTGTGGGCAAATCAGTAGGACAAAACATCAAACTACCACAGAAAAATGTTGAAAGACTATTTAAGATATTTTCTGAACAAATGGTGCTCAGATCCTCTCCACAGTTGGCCAAAGCCTGCTCACCTTACTTACACACATAGATCCAGTGCCAGTGGAACTACTCACATGAGTAAACCAAGCAGGATTTGATCCCATCTTGTTAAGTTTGCTGCTATACACTGCAGAACAAGCTTCCTGCCTTTGGATTGTAACTTATGCACAAGTTTACCCTGTGGGTCTGATACTGAGAGGTACTGAACATCTGTATAAATATATCCATATATGTCTGTAATGTCTGCATAAATAAAGTGAAATGGGAGGAGTTGGGGGACCCAGGGAACATGAGGCACCGGGGCCCCAAATTTCTCTCAACAGGCCTGCTTGTGGGTGCTTAACACTTCTAAGGATTGGGCCCATTGACTTAAACACTAAAAATGTGACAAACCAGGTATACAATACTGGTGTCATAAAATATGAAACTAACACTATTCTCCAGTGGTTTCCTGTAGACCACATGTTTTTAAACCTTAAAAAAGATTGATTTCCTGCTTTTCATGCATAATCTGCCATATTCATTATTTGAAATATCCCATAAAGAGATTAAATAAGAATTAAAGTCTGTGGGTGACATATCCATCACCATGGCATAAACCAATACAGAATACTACAAGTTGCTAGCATTTTAAAGCAATAATTTGGACATTATGTATGCAAAGGCACATTTTAGTTTATTTTGCAAAGAATAAGGAAAATGTAGCCCCCCAAAAGACTTACAGATTTCCCTCCCCCTCCATCACCAACGAAATGGCTGGATGCTAAAGCTGCACACACCTTTTAATGTGCTGCTTAGGGTTTTACAGATATATTCCCTGCCAAAAACCCTAGGGTCTTCTATCTCTCCTCCCCTTCTCTCAGCCCCTTTCCTGCCATCTCCCTTGCCATAACTCAACTAACCCAACAGAACCAGTCAGTTTTAAATTTCAGTTGGGACCCCAGTGACCTGTTAATGAATCTACAGAGAGGAGAAAAACTCACAGTGTTGAGTTATGCCTGGTGTTGCTAGCTGACTTGGAGTCAGAAATGCTTGAAGCGTTAACGTAATTGCAAGAATGTGAAAAATGAAGCGTTGGGCTCCTGAGCAAAGCGAAAGGTCAAAGCAAGCCTTACACAAAACAAGTCTCTGGAAGATGGCCTCATTAGACCATTAAATCAGCTTCTCCTTTTACCCCCTCCTTTGTAAAATGTTTTGAATGTTTTATTTTTATTATTAGATGTATTTAACCCTTTCTCCCTTTCACTGGAGAGAAAAAAGCTGATTATATTTACTACATTATTTACCATTCGCTACAATAGTATTTTGTGACATTGACCTGGGTCTGTGAATCTGAACCAGGCTAAAGTCAATAAATGCTTGGTAGATTACAGGTCACTAGTAGTTATGTTTGTTAGATGATCAATACAGCATATAGTGTAGCTTCCCCTTGTACAGCTGAGGTGACATGCTAAAAACAACACAGACACTCACCACTAATAAAATTAGGATAATATTTCATCATTCACTGCCCAAATGTCCTTTCTGTAACTCTTTCAGTGCCAAACTAATTTCAAACTTCTCCTACATTAACCCTTTTGATGCTGAATGGGCAGTCGCTGTGCTGTGGCATTCTGCGTCAGATACTGCACTCCTTAAACAGGCAAAACTCCCATAAGGCTTAATGCTTTCCAGTCACAACATCATGGGAGGAGCCCTTTGTGTGGATCTACCTTATCCTCACAGAGGGTCAACAACATCAATGGCAGCATCCACCCATCACCAGATCTCACTGACCTTCCCTTAAGGGTGAGAGCTGGAACTGAAAATGGGTGGGACAGGGGAATGAGTAGGAGGATCAGGAAAGGAAGGGCCAGGAAAGAGTAGGAGGTGAAGAGGCAAGACTGAGAAGGAGCAATGTGGATCACTTACCTCTGCCACCCCACCTGACACTGGTGGAAAAGCCATTGGGATATTAATGCAATCTGAGGCTGCATTAACTCTTTCATGAACTCTTCCATCCCAGAGAAACCCCATTGGAGGAGCGGTGCCCCAGAGGCAGCAGCAAAGGAGAGCCTTGGCAATGCAGTTTCAGTGGAGCCAAATGATCAGAGAGCCAGCAAAGGTCAGACAAGCGGGTCCCAGACCTGGAGGAGAGGCACAGATTCTCCTCACAGATGGCTGCAGCCTCTTTCAGATTCTGGGGATCCATGTGGCTTGGGGATAGAACCACTGCCTGTTCAATAGTTATGGGGCCAATCCTGCCCCTCCAATGGAACAATCCAAGGAAAATTCAACAAGGGGATTCTTGCAGAATTTTCTTCCAATAGGTACCCTCTTGTAATTTCCCTGGGAGAATGGGGGAGGGGAGGCCATAATCTTCAAAGGGAGTTTTAGGTCATAGTCTTCAATGGGAGCTTTACCTAAACATCACAGGAGTGTTTATCTTTCAAGTGCTAGCAGCTAGTTGGAGTCCTGACATTCAATTTGTAGATTGGCACTTCAAAAGGAAACATACCAGGTAGATAGGGAAGCACTTCAGGTATATTTTTTTCCTAGCACACCAGGCAACACTCAGGTGATTAAATTGGTTCCTACACAGAAGCCCACTGGATGCCTAAATAAGTATCATATATTTGTGAGAATACAATACCACAGACCATAACTTAGAATGATAGCTCTTATATCTGGCTACCTTAGGGTTGACTTCTGCCTATGCTTCAAACTGAGGTCAGCCTAGGAGTATTTGCTGACAGCCCCTAGCTTTACATGCCTGGAGATTAGCAGTTGGGTATTCAGGTGCAGGATCCCATGACCACAGAACTCACTCCTGCTGGCTATCAACTAGAGCTCAAATTTTCTGTCCTCCAAGCTGCAGTACAAGACATGTCTTTGTGGTCAAGCATTGTTTGATGAGGGATCATTGCTGAATTATTTATGGTTGTTGGGATTAGGGAGTGGATAAAGGTATGGGGCCTATGTGTCCTGCTTGAGATGGACAGTTTAGAATAATGCATTGACGTATTTAAGTTATGTCATACTCCCAAATGCCACAGGGATGGGCACTTTAAAAATAAATAAATATTCCACTAAATCATCATCATTTTAGTGACAAGAAATCCATATTGATTATATCTATATCTATAAACCATAACGTTTGCTACTTAATTACTAGAGGTTTCACTGACCTGGTGCTTTATAATTAAAGCCCTCCTTGTCATTAGTTGCTGTGGCTGTTACAGTTCATTACAAGCTTGGTCCAAATCTAGTTAAAGTCAATGGAATGACTCCCATTGACTTAAGGCCTGATCCAACTCCCACTGAAGTTAATTAAAAGATTCTGAATGACTCAAATGGGAGTAAGAACAAACCCTTTATCATATCCTCTTCCACTTTCTAGCAGCAATAATCTAAATACACCCTGTACAAATAATCTATAATGACAGGAGAGGAACCCAGTTCAATATACCAAAGAGAAACTGGTACTACCACACTGAACCTCGGGAATGTTTAAAATGTGAATCCAGATCAAAATCCAAAAATCACAGTGAGCCTCACCTATACAAGAGATTCCACCAAAACTCAATTTCTGAACACCTGGGGCCTGACTCTCCACTGCCTTGCACCTTGCATAGTCATTTACACCTGTGCCAAGTGAGTGCAAAGCAGGTGTAACATGCTACCCAGTCCGAATGGCAGTGTTTGACACCCACTTAGCACAGGCAGAAATGGCTGAAC
Organism: Gopherus evgoodei; assembly: GCF_007399415.2. NCBI lineage: Eukaryota > Metazoa > Chordata > Testudines > Testudinidae > Gopherus > Gopherus evgoodei. The sequence continues at coordinate 58,579,421 of NC_044325.1, forward strand.
AAGGTGCAAAGCTGTGGAGAATCAGCCTTCCTGAACTTTGGAGAGTCAGGGGTTTTCAAAATCTAGTTCTGGACTTGAATTTTGCAGCCTGAGTCTGCCTCTATCAAGCATTCAAAATTCATGTTTTCAGAAAACATATTGTACAGGCAAACACTGCACAAGATTTTTTTCAGTCACAGTTGACTTCTTCATCTTCTTTATATGATGTAACCGATTTATGGCTTGCTATAGGAGTCCTTTTATGGCTAATATTACAAGTTAAATTCTCTGTTTACAGTCCAGTACAAACTACTGCATCACAGCTGGAGAGTATGTCTGTCATTATATTTACTTACACCACTCAAAAATAAACTGCAGATAACCAAATTTGTAAAGGAATTGGCAGAACTAATCAATTGTTATTACAAAGCTTGTTTGAAGATTAGATATTTCGCTTTGAAATAATAATAAAATGCAGCTAAGTAGGTTAAGAAAAGGAAATAGTGTCTCCCTAAGTTACAGCTGATTACACTGCAAGCCTGCCACTCCATGTTTACACTAAGGCAGATGTACTGATATCATAAAAAAAACCAAAGTTATTTTAGTCATGCCTACTTTGCACAGGGAAAAAGTTTGACCTTTTACCTTGCTCACTGCTGTTGTCTCCACTCTGGGAAGCATGGCCCCCACTGGAGGGCCCCGGTGTGCCTGCTGAATGCGTTGAGGTTGCATCATCGTGGTCTCTCCAAGATGAAGGGTTCTGGTGTCAGAATGCCAAGGAATTTTTTCCACAGTTCCCATTCCAATAGCAAATGAGGAACAGAAAGAAAACAGAGGGGGAGGGAGGGAAAGTATACACATTAGCATTTGTGAAACATGCCAAATACTGATACTGTTTGTACAATGTAATATGTCTTCAGCAGTTAGAAGCGGAGGACATACAAAGATTTATTTGGTAAAATAAAGGACCGATTTTTACTCTTCCAACAGCTATCTGGGATTAATTGTTTTAATAGTAGAGCAGTAAAACACTTCTGCCAAAATTTTTAGTATTTCCTGATGAACTATTTGCAGATGAGTTGACGTGTTTTTTTCTCTAATACTTGAAGCTCAAACTGGAGTGGGTGTAGTGCCACATTTTCTCCCATTTTTGCCACATCTGGTTAGGTGAGGGGGATTTTTTAAAAAGTATTTTAAAAAGTAAAATAAAAAGTGGATGGGAGGGGAGCATATCCTCACACCCCTCTCTCCGCCACCAGTTTGAATTTTGGAAATACTTCAAGCAAACGCAGAGCTGTGGGAAAAATAAGCTCCCTATGAAACACATTATATACTAGTAACGAATTTTTTTCTTCAATATGACACATTTTTAAAGACTTTCTAGATGTATCGCTCTTTAACAGTTCACTTACGAGAACTGTCAAGCATAATCACCAGGTGATTATATAAAATAATATATATGGTGATTTTATGTAATTCTTTCTACATTAATACACATAAAATACAATAAAAAAGAATGTAGAAGACAGACATATGAAGTTTGACAATACTTGGCTAAGACTTCTACTACTGTACTTCAGTCACATAACTCATGATAGCTTTTAATTTATTGAGTATTGGTTTTTCTAGAGTGAAGAACTCCTATTTAAAAGGATAAATGAGGAAAACTGAAAGTTACAGTTCAGTGCTACTTTGTTGAGTGTAGTCTCCTCCTGGTCCTCCTCCCCTTTCCTGATCATTCCCAATACCCTGCTGTTGCTTAAAGGAAAACAGGAATTCTACTGTACAGGAAGAGCTTTATCAGCACCACATGAAGGCAGGCAAGAGATGGAATTTCCTCTGGCAAAAAAGGAGAACAAGAACACATGAAACAGATCAGACTTGGGGCTGGACCTGCATTACTTGTCACCTGTATGTGACAACTTAGATTAAGCACATTCTAACACTTTCAGACAGGAAAAGTTTTAAAAAATAAAAAATCTTTGTTGAGAAAATAATGCACACCCTAAACTACTACAACATCAGTAAATACTGTGAACTGTGAATGATGTATGCTGATGCATATACAGCCTGACTCTGACCTCACTGACACCAATGCAAATCAGAAGTAAATCAAATAAAATCAGTGGAGTTACCCTGAGTAACACCAGTGTACATGTGATCAGAATCAGGCCCAGTATATACAATGAATCCTGTCTAGATAATTTCCCAAAACTGATTGATACCACATGCATTACAGCAATATATAGTGGAACAGCCAGATAATATTTTTCTCCAAACCCAACCAAACTTTACGGGCCTGATTCAAAGCCCACTGCAGTCAATTAAATGACTTCCATTAACTTCAACAGGCTTTGGATCCGACCCTAAGTAACCAAAGATTAACAGGGAGCCAAATCCTGCTTGCCTTATGTGCACAAACAGTCCCACTTAAATCAATTGGACTACACGAATGAGTAAATCAGGCAGAATTTGTCCCAGGAGCCACAACAGCCATAACCCGTCAGCACGGCTGACAGGATTTAGGATACAAACTCTATTGAACTAACTCACATACTTTCTCTAATATAGAACTGCAACAAAGACTATCAAAAATTACTGATTACACGGTAGTATTATATGTTTGTTGAGACTGTTGTACCAACTAAATCCACCAAAAGCTAATTATCGCCACCCCAAAAACCATAATAAAAAGTACGTTACCATCATGTCGCAAAGTCAGGTGAAAATGAAAACAAAAAGAAAGATGAAGAGTCTAAAGAGTCGAAGCAGCTCAGATGTTATTAAAATATAGACTATGACTGAAAATGAATTGGGGAGAAAGTTCAGACAGAAATAAAATGCAAAGACTGAGCAAGTTTCTTTGCAGCCTGGATTAAAATAAGAGTTGTGCCTATAAGCTCCTCTTTTTATCTCTGAGTTAGGAAACCACTCAAATAGCTTCAAGCTGAAGGCAAACAGCAGACAGGAGCTCTTCAGCCCTCTGCAGCCTCTTAGCGTCAGCTGTTCGCCGGATGGTAATCAGATAAAGAGCTAGAAGAAATACATGAAAAAGGAAAGAAACAATAGCATAGGACAAGGATAGCCCTCCAACAACATCAGGCTGGAACCTTCTTTTAGAAAATAATAATTGCAACATGTTCACCTAGGCTAAACTTTTCAGAGAACACAGCAAGGTATGTTAATTTTATACACTGCAGGCTCTCTTAAGCTGGTTGCTGTTAAAGCTCCTTACCATATATATGAAAATTACAATAATTAACCAGTAACATCTCAGCTATGTTTTAAGGCAAATGTCATCCAAAACCTATCATACAATATTTCAAAAGCTGGACAAGTCTTCTGTTCCAAAAACATAATGATTTGGAAAGCATCACCGAATCAGACTTCCCGCAGCTGAAAACCCTAGCTGTCTATACCAGTCCAAGTTGTGCTTGACCTCAGTTTGTAGACCGAGTTTTAGAAAGACAGACTGTATTGATTTGGAACTCAGTGTATTTCTTGTGACAGGGGTTTCTTGAGAAAAAGGATCTGGCAGCATTTTGTGAAGAGATAAAAATAATAAAGTGCTTATTTACAAGTTGCAATCAGAGAATGCAAAGAATATGTTAAGCACAGGGAAATTAACTACTCTTTTGTATTATAAAAACTGTGATCAGTAACCATAAGGGTGGATCATGAGGCACCACTATTTTTCTTTTGATTAAGTTATGTGTGTGCGTGTAATCCAACTTTTTACTTTTTTTTTATAGACAGGTTCCAACTTTGCATCCCTGAAGAAAATCTTCCTGGCCACATTCCCAGTCATTTGCAGTAATTTTATAAATACTGAAGCAAAATTGGTACCCAAATATACGTGTTAAGAGAATTACTCTGATGGAACTAATCAATACAATGTATTATGCATATAGAAAGTCTCCCCCAAAAGCCCACTAAAGTTAATGGCAGTTTTTCCATTGACTTCATTGGGCTTTGGATCAGGCCCACGGCATTGCTCTAAAGAGAGTTATAGCTAGTTAGAATTGCTATATAAACTGTTAATGTGGTTTCTTATCAATTTGTGAATAACATTGTTAGCTTTAAAAATGTGCTTTGCAGAGGAAGATGAAAGAGTGGTGTGATTAAAATCCATTTGCTGATTTTATATATACGTATATACACATACACATACATACACTAGAACATAAATGCACATGTATTTAATCATGAACTAAACTACAGCAGTGTACCATAGAAGGCAGACAGTGCACATGTATCTATTCCCAGTAGTTTTAATAATTGGGAGTCAAATATGGTGCTCTTCTTGCTCTTACCTAATTGTGTTAAAGAGCAGTGTTACCAGGAGAAAAGCAGTGAATACTGAGTGGAGCACAATAGAAGGAGATGGAAAATAGATACAAGAAGCTAGGTCTCCAGGGGCAGTATTTTCTATTTGCCGGGCTACAGACTCGCAGCTGATAATGCAAGTTGTAATTAATATAAAAGCAGGAGACAATATGGGGAAAGCTTGTACTAGCAGGGCCACAGGAGATCACTCTACTGCTATCCACTGTTTCTCATTTACACAAACAGCCTTCCCTAGAAAACACAATTTTGCCAGTGTTTTCTCCCTTGAAAGTTAAAAAAAAATTGATTTAGCACCATCATTGAATTTTGCTAAATCTAGAAAAGAGCATGGAAAGGACAAGAGTCTCTGGGTATATGAAACAAATCTGATGTGTTACTCTTTTGTCGATGTTGCAAATCTGGTGGAAACTGTACACATTTTTAACTAGTACAGTATTTCTTAAGGAGAGATGTTCCAAAGCACATTTGCTGCAGAACAATAATTTATTAAATCAGGATTGCATGCAGGCATCTGTTTGTTAATATGACAGTGCTGGTCACTTGTCTTGTTATGGTGCAAAGGTTGGTAGGTTAACTCTTGCAAGAGAGCTATGTAAATGCAAATGTAGTGCCAGATGATTGTGAATTCCTTGTGCACCCAAAACTTCCACTGAACAAAGTCTGACAAGCAGTCCCACTGGAGCTGATTGTGATCTCACACTGGTTTTATGGTAGTATAACTCAATTAACCACAGTGAAGTTACTCCTGATTTATGATGGTGCAAGTAAAATCAAAATCAGGCCAACTGAATTCAAATGATACTCTTGTGAGTACAGTCAGCTCAGCAGGAGTCCACCCACAGACTTTAACTGAAGTTTTAGACGGACAATAAATGCAGGATTGGGCCCGTGTATTTTGCTTATCAAATAAAACAGTGGAAACTACACAACCATGGTGTGTAAATAAAACAGCTACACATCTGATTAGCAATTAAGATAACTTAAAATTAATTTCACTCAACATCTTGTAAATCAACTTTGCAACTGACCTTAACAAGTGTCATGATGGCACTGCTTTCCCAGAGACTATGAGCCAAGTCCTGCTCACCGTACTCACACAAGCAGCACCTCTGAGATCAATGGAACTACTAATGTGATTAAGACAACAAGAATTTGGCCCTGCATGCCCTAATATATTAAAACACAGTATACAGAGCCAGACAAAAACCTCATATACACCCATATAGGATATAATAATGTAATTCAGGATATGGGGTCTTAGAGACTGCTATAGTGAACGGCAATAATAAACATATATAAAGAAACTTTCAATAAATAAATGGAGCATGAAAAATTCTAATTTGGCTTGATATAGATATAGATATATAGATATATAGATATATATACAGTGAAGTCAAAGCTCTGTATCACTGAGGCTTACTTTCTCACAGATCTGTATTTAATATATTACTGACTAGACTTCAAAGCAGCGTTGCATTATCTATCAGCATTACATAAGTAAAACAAAACAAGGCATTTTGGTCTATTGAAAAGAAGTAATTTGCTTATTTATACATACATGCAAGTTTCATACATGACTATTTTAAAAAAAATCTTGACAGTCTCACCACACTGACTTTGCATTTGAATTAAGTTTCAGAAAGAACTGTTGACAGTCCTAGAAAGTGGCATCATTCTTAAATGATATGTAGGCGCCTTGCACTTTTGTAGTCATCAGTTTTACTTTGAATCAAACATGTAGAACCAAGACCTGAACAGCCAAGATTTTTAATTCTATCTAGCAATACTTCTTCTGGAGTGATACCACTACTTTTAAATTATTATCATGCAAAAAAAAAACAACAACTCCACTGTAAATATAATTTTCCAACCTAACTTGGGATCAGATAAATACCTAAACCAAAGAGGAAATGCCAACATCAGTGAGAAATAAAATGCATTATCATCTCTCAGATTTGGGGAGCACAATAACATTTAATCAAATAAAAATAGTTAAATTTACTTGTATTGAAATGCTTAGGAAAGGCACCAGCAATCAAAAACCAGAAAAATATGACAATCTTTAGTGTATTAGAAGCCCCCACAATGACACATGGTGGCAGATCACAAAGAACATTCCAAATCTTAAACTATATACTAAGAAACTTGGTTATATAAAACTGTTTGCCTTATTACTGTTGCTATAACTATCTAGGTTCCCTTCTGACATTTGACAAACCAGAAGGACACCTTTAGGGTCTGATCCTTCAACTCCTGCTGAAGTCCATGGGATTTTGGGGAGCATAGAGAATGCAGTATCAGGCCCTTACTAATTTGCTCACTGCTCAGCTGACAATGAAATCTTACCAATGGGCAAGACTATACAACCTGTGACAGATGCAGGAAATCCCCATTTTTAATTTTTCTGATTTACAAGACACCTTTAGGTTGCTCAGCACGAACCTTTCTAAAAGGAGTATTAGAATACTATCAAACAACTTGATGTTAAAAAAAAATACAAAATAATGAGAATTAATGTATCCTGATCTGCCAACAGAAAGGTTTAACATTCAAACCATCATTTATCTCTTACTTCTAGGGCATCAGATTTCTAACCTGGAAAACATTATTTTATAAAAAAGAGATAGCTATGTTTTTATCTATCTATTTTTAACTCCATTTTATGAATGATCAGTTTCAACTGAATTTTCAATTTTCAACTGACTACAGCATATAAACAAATGTCAAGCAGACCAAGGCCCTGCTCCTGCTCCCACGGAAGCCAGCGGGACGTTTGACATTAACTTCTATGGAAGCAGCATCAGGCCCTAACTCAGATTTGGACTCAGGGAAGAATTGTATGGTATCAGTGAAAGCTATGCCCAAAAGAAAATGCAAATAAAGCAAAGCAGAGAAATATTATAGACTTTGAAAAAGTTTATGATTGTTCAATACCACGTGCAATAGAGTTTTCAAACTGGGATAATTTTGTTTTTTTTTAAAGAAAAGATTTATGATCAATCTCAGTGAGAGTTTAGCGCGTGTGGAATGCAGGATTGGGCCCTACGTGTTTATGTTGAACAATGATAAATTTTCATAGCTGGGAAACTCAACTTGAACTGCAGTTTGGGCAGGTTTCCCACCCGCCTCCTACACCCTCTTAACTGATCTGGTGCAGGCAGGGCATGGCTGTAATTAACTTCTTTCAACTACACTTAATATCTCAGAACAATAAAAATTTTGATGTTAAAATTTTAAACACTAATTATGGGCTGTTATATTTACTAAACATAGCAGAATAATAACAAAAGTTGCAGCTTTTCAGTGACTAGCACTACAGGATTTGATTTACAAAGTCCCTGCCCCCCTTACACTCACTGTATTACATTAACAGTTAATAATACAGTAAAATAAAATTCAATATGGACATTTATTACCAAACACATATGACAAGACTGCATAAGACTGCCTGCTTTTCCAGCACAGGTATTGCTTCTGCAGAGATCAATGATTTCCTCTCCTTACCCCCCTCCACCAATTAAGTTGTATAAATATCACAGCAGTAGACTTCTAGAAAGGAAATATACAGTATCTGAATATCCCACTTTCAGAAGTCACACTGTAAATACTGGGTAGACTCATATTTCTTTTAGTTACTTTCCTTTAGCTATATTTTCAAGTCTGGCAAAAGGAATAATATTGAGAGCTGCATTAGTACCTAGTATACTGCTGCCATCACCACCACCACCCTACACATACTCATAAAACACACACACAATGTAGCTTGATACCACTTAATAAGAAGAGAGGTGTATGGATTTTGGGGGTGTCAAACAGCTGTCACAAACTGTCACTTCCACAAGAGAAACCTTGGCACACAACAAATTAAACTACACTTCTTTTCAGCTGTCATTATTCATAGCCAATCAGCTGAAATGCTTCTAGTATTTCATGTGCAAATAAAACAGGGAAGATCCTTGTATCAGAACAGTGGGCCAACAGATAAAACAGAGGAAACAACATGCTGTCTCTGTCCTTCTGAAGGGGATCATCAACACCCCTGCACCAATTTTCACCAAATGAAATCTAGCTTGGGGCTATGTATTAAATATGCATATCAAACCAATGACAAAATAACCTGGAGAGTAAAACGGGACAAATTTGCATGCTTGAACTATTCCATTTCTTAGGTAGATGCTCACAAAAGAACATTTCAATTTTTATTCTGGTATTTGCATACCAACAAATACAAAAGGTTTTCTTTCTTTAGAAGCAGAAGTGAATTACTCCTTAATATAGAACAGCGCAGTATAAACATTCCTTAATGTAGCCCAGTGAAGTGTGTATATAGATATAGAAGAGTTCCAAAGTTTTGGTGGGAAAACAAGTTAACATTAAAAAAAAAATCCAATAAGGAGACACATGTCCCAAAACGCATGAATAAAATGTAACTATGATACAACTCTTTATTTCCCAGTTGGTGTTCTGGTTGCACAAATTATTGCTTCCTTTCAAAACAAATAGCAGGGGGCTAAAGTAAAAAATGTTATAGCTCAAATCTCCAGGAAATAAAAAGCTTTAAATTATTATACCCAATGAAGTGGTAAACCCTAAAGGGTGCAAGATAAATGGGTTGTCATATTTACTTGAGTTTGGTGTTTGGGCCACAAAAACAACAGGAGATTCTTCTTAGTGAAGATAATAGTTATCAAATAATCAAAATGCTAACCCCTTCCAACCTTGTCCTATCATTGTGCGTGAATTTAAATATTATAATAGAGCACTGCAAATTGGCTTGAGTATTCGCCATCTGCCAGAACCCTAAACAGGCTAGTTTATCTAATCTCTTCAATATAAACATCAGCGTGCTCCATTTCTACACTTCCACTTGAAACAGACTCTTGTAAAGAAACTGTACTGGAAAAAACCATGTAGGTTTTTTGTATTGCTCTGAATTATACAAAATGAGCCTATATCTTTCAAGTTGCCACTCATTTAAATTTCTTTTCTACTAGTCCCTTAATGCTTGTGCATACAAATTTAGGGTTGAGAATGCCATAAAACAGATATTTTAAAACTACTGTCATGCCTCATAGACTCTATTATCTACAGATGAGATAACTGATAAGCAGAGAAACTTTCAGTAACTGCTGCATACATTTTTATTTGAAAATAATAAGTCTAAAATGCATACTGTCATAAGAATGTAGCCCCTCAAGGTTTACCAAATACAAATGAAGAATTGAAAGCTAACGCCTGAAATACAGAAACCATTTTCAGTGTCCTGGAACTTTAAGCACTCCAGGTTAGAGACTTTTTAAAAATATATTATTTTATTTCTTACCATGGATTTCAATACAGATCAAATACGATTATTCAATATGCAGACAACATCTTTTAAATATAAAAAGAAGCTCATAGGAACCCGATTCTCTATTAATTTAAATCTACATTTCTTACCACACAAGAAAAGACAGCTAGGCGCCTGTGCGGAGTATGGTTAAGACACACCGGGTGTTAAATGAATATTTCAACGGCTAAAATATTAGATGTATCATTTAGATTATGAGTTCAATTGAACCTAAAACTGTGTAAACTCCTTTCTCCCCAGGGATGCATTCCTATAAATAAACTATAGTTCACACCCTCTCTTTTTAACCATAGCTATTTCATTCCCTTTTCTCAGCTACCAGCTGCAACCTTTTCTTTCATTTTCCCCACTGTAAATGTCTATTTATTTGTATATATGCACATTCTAAAGCATCACAAGATCTGCACTAAAACACAAGCCAGAGAAGAAAAGCCACTCTCCTTATCATGAGTACCAACGTTTAGTCCTACACACATAACAATAACTCACCAACTACTAAAGTGTTAAAATCAGCCAGTAACCTACGGTTACTCAATCATAATTCTCTCCAGCTTTCTGTAATACTTTATTAATAATTGGTTCATCAAGGTTACTGTCTTTTATTATGAAGATGCTTCGGGCATTTGGCAATAAGTCCATATTCTGACAATAAGTTGCTATAAAGCAAAAGCATTGGAAACTCCAATGTGTTAACCTTTTTCTTAATGCAATGTAAAACTGACAATAATTCTCAGCACTTGTCATCTGCACAAGGGGGGTGGGGAGAGGGAATCATCAAACTTTCCCCCTAACTTTCTCGACTCTGTTTTCTTGCATTGCTGCATTGATTACAGGGTTGGCAAAGCAGAAAAAGCACCGATCACCACATCAAACAGACAATTTGCTAGCGCTGCAAGTCGCCCAGATCGGGAAACTTTACAAATCATAAGCAAACTCCCTATGCTACAGATAGAATGAGAAGGGGTGGGGGGAGAGAATCGACTATAAGAAGAACTTCAAAACTCGTAGGGAAATGGGGGAGGGGGCAGAGAGAGACTTACACAGGCTAAAAGAAAGGCGACTCCTAAGCAGGTTAGAGTCTTTAAAAATGCTATAAAGGGATCAAGAGGACTTACATGGTCGGCTAAATTTGTGGAAGATCCTGAGAGTTCTTCATGGTCAGATTTGGAGCTGCCATCCCTTTCGTCAATAACTAGATCGATTGGCATTTTTCCTTTCAAACAACTAATGTACCTATGGCAAAAGTTATCGCACAACTCGTGGACCTGGAAAAAAAAAAGGAAGGCAAAATATCGGATTGCAGCTTTTTTTTTTTTTTTGTAGCAAGAGAAACTCTGTGATCTATTCCACGAGTAACTCTAATTAAGGGGCATAATAGTTGAAGGCAAGGAAACAATAGAGAAATTGTTGCAGCACATATTATTCTCTAGAGACTGGCCTCAGCAACAAGTTAGAGAGCGAAAGCGGAGGGAGAGAGAGAAAGAAAGAGAGACTGGGCTCAGTCTAGTCTATAGAGGAAAATCGGATTTGGTGATAATATCAAAACACTAGAAACTGGACCTAGCCAATATCGCTGGAGCATACTCAATCCAGCCAGGTATAGCGGGGAACTTGTGATGGGATCTGTCTGAAGCGGGGCAGAGATGTGTGTATTTCCAGGACTTGGAAAAATAAATAAGTGCGCCTATGCTCTGAAAAGATCCCAGTCTCATCTCAAAGTACAGTTACCCCCGTCACCTTCTGCTTAATCATAATATTTAAGGCTGACTGAGGTTAATATGGCGATGGGATCTGGATTAGAGCAGGGGTTATTTCATTTTGAAAATAATATTCTGACTCAGCGAAATCACATCCATTTAAGGAAAGAGTCGGGTGAATGTAAAGGAGTTAAACTATTTTTAAAGGTTCTATTCAAACAACAATTAAAAAGAAATGCTGGGTTGGGCTCAGCATGTTTGTCGAGAGTCACAGGCTCTTAGGGCCTAGGTTACAATATCAAACTGTGTTTCCCCTATATTCTTTGGCAATGTTGATAAGTGTCTACAACAAATCATGGGGGAGGGGGAGAAATGGGATTCACAGTCCCCAGCTTCTTGGTCTTACCTTTTCTAATTCCAAAAGATGAAACCTTAGTACTTGTATTGCCTGGATCATCTGAAAGAAAGTTTTGAGCTAGGAGTTATTTGTGAGAAGGACACACTGGGGTCTGTGCTGAGCTGCGAGCCCCAATGGGCAGAGAGAGGGCTTGTCAGGACGCACACTCATTAGCCAGGTTTTTAGTTCGTCATGCTTGAGCAATTTTGATCAACTTTAACCCTAAGCACTTGATTTTTATCATATTTATTTTAAGAGCGGTGATTAGTGTCTCACTGGGATCTAGAAAAATCCCCTTCCCTCTCCCCCGGCACTTATTTCTGAGGGTCCGCACAGCAACCAACCAAACACACACACACTCCTACCTCAAAAGAAAGAAAAAAGGGGAAACGCTCAAAATGCATCGTTTGTCATCCTCTTTACAAGAGGATTTAGACACTTTTACTATTGAAATCATCCGCATTAGCAAAAGAATTGCGCTAGAAATCTCCAGCTCTCTCTTCTTAAGCAGTTATTTCCTTCACTGTCGCTTCCCGCGGCTTTAAACACAGCTTTGCAATGCGTGGGGACTTCAGAGTTTGCCCTGGTTCGCTTTAAAAGTGAAGATCTTTGAAGCCTCTTGGATGTAGTTTTTTAATCTTTCTGCTTTCTCCCTCCCAGGTCCTAAACCCAGGATGGCTGAACCTGTAACTTTCGGCCGCCTCCCGCCTGCTCACTCACAGTGATCCCTTCATGTGTTAGAAAGGTGCCCGTTATTAACATCACAAACTATAGCAAAGGGGTGGGCAGGAAGGCAAATGTGGAAGCCTTACCAAATTGTCCAACTCTGGGTTTGAAGAAAAAAGTGGTTTTTCAGCGCGGACCTGCGAGAAGAAGAAAAATCAGTGTAAACCGAAGCCCTGGTTCAAAGCCCTGTATGAGAATAACGTGAAGGAAAAACATCTGACAAACTAACGAGTCGAAATACTCCCAGGCCAGGTTAAAATATTAATACGCTCCGTGAAATAACGATTTATGTGGAAAAGTGTCTGAACTGCAGCCAGCCCGGTGCCTCTGTCCTTTCAGAGCCCTCTCCTTTTTGATCTCTTTTTTTTCTGTGGGTGAGTGTGCCTGGCTAACGACTCGATCACAGGGACTGGGTTGGTGGGGCTGAGAGTTTGGGCGAGCGAGGAGTTGGGTGAACTAGTTTCAACAGTCTGGAACTGTCTTTTTTCGGATGAGGCCAGTTCGGATCGGTGGCAGAACACATTTTCCACTCCACACCCTAAAAACCCCCAGTTCCTGTGTGGAATCAAAAGACTAGAGCTTCTCTCTCTCTCTTTGAAAGTGCGGTGCTAGGTGGTTTGTGTGGGGGGTAGAGGGAGAAGCGGGATCGTAGGGCTGTGAAAAGGTGCTGGACCTGTTTAGCGAAGACCGCGATATCCTCGTTGAAAGAGTCCGAGGAGCAGACATCCCCGCCGGCCACACCAGGCTCCCGGGGAGTGCAGGTCGCCAGCTCGCACTTCTCAAAGACCAGCGCTAACAGGGGGAACAACGGGTGCCTACCGGGCAGTGACACACAAAGAAAGAGAGGTGGGAAAGAGGCAAGAAAGAAGAGCTCTAATCAACAAGTATATATATATATATATACACACGCACACACTACACTCTGCAGCCTTCAACTACGCCTTCAAACCGGGCAAATACAAATGAAAACTTCAAAAAATATTTAAAAAATGTAAAATCCCAAACCGCATCTACTGTTCAAATCCCACAAACCAGAGACAAAAATAACCTATACACCGAACAAAACAAACGTACGCACCCGTTACAGTAGCTCATCTGTGAATCTTACACTTTTAGCCACAACTTTAAATAATATGAAACCGGGACAATCCCATCTCTACCCCCAAGCTAGAACCCAAAATGAGAAACACTGCTACGCAAACTGTTTGCATTACTTCGTAGCTGGGGTTTTTCTTTATTATTTTTAAAGGAGACTGCTAGCAAAAATGTGGTGAAATTTCCTGGCTTAGAAAGTACACCCAACTAAAATACCAGCTGTCTAGATAACTGAGCTGGAGAGGGGGAGGGAGAAGCACTTCTAGAAATATTTTCCCATAATTGGAGTAATCATGAAAAAATATCTCTCTGTGTTAAGTAGTAAGTGTGTGTTTGCCACTTTCCCCCCTTTGTAGCTCTGATCGGGGGCCCTCCTTGTGTCATAGAGGTTACTAGCTCTTCTTTTGGGGTAATTTACTGCACTGAAAGGAACCTGTGTCATTCTCCCAAAGCATTGCATTGGTACAGAGTTTTGTTGTTTTGGTTTGGGGGGTTTAATTTTTAGTTTTTTTTCTTTCTAAACAGGGAAGCTCAACTCACTGCCTCCAATTTTTTTTCCATTTCAAAAAAGAGTTGTCTGCCAGAAGTGAGCCTCTCTGTTATTACTCTGTCTTCCGCGATTTGAATACCTCTTTATTTACAGTGCTAGAGGAGTGTTATTATGGCACCTTGATCAACCAGAACAACACTGCTTCAGCTAAAACCCAGTGCTGTGGTATCCACCCCCTCTGTCTCAGCTCCTAACTTCTGCCTCTCCGAGAGAAAAAAGAAAAAGAAAAAAACAACTTTCACGTATAGGGGTGTATTTTCTGGTGCACATTTCCTATCGGTACTTATGTCCCTCCGATGTCATCAAACTAAAAAGTATTTATTATTAATTGTTATTACTACTACTAATAAAAAGCCACATTACCGGTCTCCCTCCAGAGCAGTGATTTGTGTCTGTGACTCTCCTAAAACCCTCACGAGCCGTGTCTCCCACGTCTTTTTCTCCAGAGCAGACTTTAAACAGTTCCCCCTTCAACCTCGCCAGCCCGATGCCCACAGATGGAAGCCCTCTCCCACCCTTCCTCTCCTCTTCCTCCTTCCCCACGTCCAAAACACACACGCCGCAAGCCGGGCTATGGCGCCAGGGTCACTCTGCATGTACCTACCCGTAGATCGCATCCTTGTCCCGCTTCAAGGCGTCGTTGACAGCCGATCCCATGCTGGCTGGCATGACATTGGGGTGCGGGGCGTGGGCTCCATAGTGCTGGCTGGCGTGTAGCGGCGGCCCATGGTTCAGGTGGTGAACCGGAGGTATCGGCCGGGGAGCGTGAGGGTCTCCGTACATGGAAGCCGGCACCCCTACTCCGTCCATCCCGCCGTAATGGGGCAGCTCATCGTACTGTCAAAAATGGGCCAGGACAGAGAGAGAAGGAGAGAAGAAGAAGAAAAAGAAGGAGGAGGAAGAGGAGGAGGAAAAAACAAAACAAAAAAAAAACAAACAACAACAACAAAAGTCAGAAGAGAGTAAAGCACCCAGACAGACCACAACACAGCAAAACCAAACAGGAACAGCCACAACGGAGGGAGAGTTATACAAAATGAAATAAAATAAAATAAAGAGCAGAGGCTATCAAGGGTTGGGGAAGGAGGGGGGCCGTGTGAGGAGGGGAAGAGGTACGGGGGGGGGGAGGTCCGCTTCAATCAAGGAAGAAGAAACCCTAACAAGGAAACTGGGATGAAAAGGAAGGAAATGAGGGAGAAACTGGAGTGACTCTGATTTAGAAAGCAAAGAGCAGAAATAAATGAATAAACAGAATCAAAAGCAAAGAACTAAATAAAGAACTGAACACTGGGGAGCAGGGGGAGAAGGCAGGGTGCATGGGGGGAGGGGGGAAATAATCTGAAAGTTACCAGAAACATTATTTAGTAGCAATTCCCCTTGTCGTTGTCAAAGTCAGAGACAAAACAAGCAGCAATATATGTGTGTATAGATATATGTTTAGATATCCCAGGCAGCGGCAGCAGCAGCAGCAGCAGCAGCAAGCCTTCCCCTGTGAAACCCGTGCTACTGAGCAGCTAGAGTAGCAGGGAAATCGCGCTGCTGGGGGAAAAGCTGGAGAGGAAAAAAGCGTGGAACAATTGCAGAGAGAGAGAGAGAGAGAGAGACGCACACACACACACACACACACACACACAAAGCTGGTGAATAATTTTTGCTGCTATTTTTTAATACTGGCCGCCATCATCATCAGCAACAGAGGAGAGCAAATCGGACAGGCCCCTCTTAAGAGAGGATTTATATATAGGTAAGTGTTGGAGATTTAAACCTACCCTTTGCGCCATCAGTCTGCTCTCCAATAAACTCCTGGATGTGTCGTATATTTAATATCCCAGTCCAGAAAAGAAAGTGATTTACAGTGAAGAAGATTCCTTTTTTTGGCAACCCACTTAAGACTTCGCCTATTCTCCAGTCTGGGTAAATAATAATAATAACAATAACAATAATAATAAAAATAATCAGCCAAGAGCCACGATGTTCGTGTATTTCTTCTTTTTTCTCTCACTCTTTCCTTTTTCTCTTTCTCTCTCTCTTTTTCCTTTTTCTTTCTCTAAGCAAAAAAAAAAAAAAAAATTGTCAAGCCCCCAAACTGAAGGTTACGATCGGCCCGTCAGCAACCCACATGTAACCAAACTGTCGTGTCTCATGGCTTTTTGCCACTCCAGCTGTCAATCAAAGCCAGGGAATGTCAAGGTAGTGAATGAATGATGGTTGATGATGATGAAGAAGAGAGGAGGAATCTTTTTAACCCCGGTTTCTTCTTCCAGTAACTCCGCGTTTGGGTTTTGCCTTTTAGGATCGCTATTGGGATTTTTTTTAAGTACTAGGAAGGGGGGTGGGGAAAGATGCGAAGAAAAATTGAATAGTTTGCAAAACCTGGACTTCCCCCCTCCCCTCTCTTTTTCCTGGTAGGTATTTTGTCTCTCTCTCTCTCTGTGAGATGAGTGAGTGTCAGTAAGTGTTGGCAGGTTGGCTGCTGGCTGGCTTATAGAAGAGGCTCAGTTTTGCAGCGCTGATCGGCGGGAGAATGAAATGACGGAACCCGGAAGTAGTGGTGGCCATAGCCAGTCCTACAACAGAGACACATACAAGGGAGAGGGGAGAGGGAGAGGAGAGCACAGAGAGGGAGAGAGAGAGAGAGAGAGAGAATAAAGCCTGTGATATGCAGAGTATGTAATCAGGACTGCTTCAACTCCACATGGGGGGAGCCATACAACAGATCATACCCATAGCAAATCAACCTTCCTTTTCATATAGGAAAGAGAGCGTGTGTGAGAAAGAGGGAAACACAGGAGAAGGAAGAGAGAGAATGTGTGTTTGTGTGAGAGGGGGAAGAGGGAAAACTGCAAAAAGCAAGAAGAAAAGTACGATAGAAGCCTAGACCTGGTTTGATTTGCACTAGATTATTTTACCAGCAAAGTATATCCTGCTTTACTGCGTTGTTTATCATATTGTTAACAAATTTTTAATCTTCAGATACCACTGTAGCTGCGAATGGTATGCCCGCCTGTGGGAATAGAGAGTTAAAATGTACAGGGGCATATACAGTTGATCTTCCATAGGAAACAAGCTTGCTTTAACAAAGTACTGAGTCTCTGCCAGAATGTTATGTTTAAATTGTGGTTTTTTCCTGTGCAAATTCATTACGCTGTTTAAAAAATTAATTATCCGGGACATGAAGAGAACACCTCATTCAAACTATATTTGGCATTGTTCTTCATTAAGTGATCGCTTCTCTCAACCGCAGTTGTGATGTCTGGGCTGGGGGGGGGAGGGGGTGGGAGGGAAGGAGGAGGGAATTCCCTTTAGTTTTGTGATGATGTTTTTGGTCTTTAAAAGGGGCTTTAAAACAAAGCCATGGTTACTCTTTTGTATGATAAGCCAAAATGTTATGTAGATTTTGTTTGCACGTTTATTTTGAGCCAGTCACTGGGTCTTGTGTGTATAATGTACTTATGTATGTTGCTGGACCTTGCTCTATATCTGTGTTGTATTTGGGGAATGTATGCTTAAGTATTAACTCGATAATGCCTTCTAATGGTAGTGCTAATTACAGGAGAGTTGTTTAGCAAATTAAGTGAGATGGTACACTCTCCTTGAGCACCCAGTGAACTTTTTCACACACACACACACACACACACACACACACACACACACACACACACACACACACACACACACACACACACACACACACACACACACACACACACGTTAATTTTGGTATGTTTCTCTCGCCCAATCACTTTGCTGGAACTAGAACATGCCTTACCTCAGAGCAGTCAATTACCAAAGCTACCCAAGATCATCAATCATGGGGGATGCTTGAAGTTTAGGGGAGGAGCGATGGTCAAACTATCGATTGCTGCACTTTTGTCCTCCCCACCCCACCCCCACCCTTTTTTTCTCATTCACGGTCCCCTGCACATAAAATCTAAAACAGACTATCCCGTTAATAGTGGGATTTATCAATGATTATGTATGTACCCAGTTGTGAATGTGGCCTCATACATAGATGGCTTTTAAACATACACCGCAAAAAAATGTATTTGAGTCAGTTAGGGATTGTTTCTTATTGTTATTTTAAGATTTGTGGAAACTAACTAACTAACTAACTAACTAACTGAATGAATAAAAAAAATCCAAAGGGTAATTATAGAAATTTGGCTAGATTTTAATGGGCATAGAGAATGAGCTCCAGAGGTCAATAAACCCCTCGAAAATGATGAATGATTGAGTACCTGTGATGATGATAGTGATTACCAGAGCAATTAAACAGTTTGATTAAATGAGCCATCATAACAATGATGTCTGCGGGAAATCAGCCCTCACATATAAAGAAAGATAGTGTGGAGGGCTGACAAACGCCAGTGGGCATTCCTACGAGTTCTGATAGTGGTGAGCCCTGCAGAGCAGACTGTATTTACAAATATCAGAGCAATATGGAGAAAAGTCTCTCATATACTTTTAGCCAGACTTGCACCTTGCTTTAAAAGCGTCAGAAGGCGAAGAGCAGACCGGTTATTTTTCCCCTAGAGGATCTCTTCCAAGATTAAAGATAGCTCTAAGTGCAACCGATATTCTGTGACTTGACTTTCACGGGACTATAAAGAAAGGTGAGTAAAAAGTCCTTAGTATGTAGATGTCTTTCAAGCAGTGGTTAAGTCGATTCATTTCGCAAGGAAAAAGCCGGTTTTGTTGTGCAGTATTTTATACTCTGCCGTATAAATCGGTAACGCAATTCAAGATATTCATGGTAATGAATACTTGGCTAATCCTTTGGGTGCACGGAGACCTACAGAGCAGTAGGTTATGCAAATCCTTTCCTAGTTTTACAGCTGTACTTTTCTAACAGCTTTTTTTTTAGAGATCTAGTCATTGACGAATAATATTTGCTTTTTCGCCCCCCTAGAAAGATGCCAAATTCCTAAACTTCATCGGAATCATTTGAGTATGGTACTTCCAATATATCCAAGCTTCTAGGATATATTTTAAATATGTGCAGCTTCTCCACTTGTTTTCTAACAGTGGCAGAATGAATACAGCTGTATGTCTAATTTCAAATAGCTTCAGTATGATACAAGAAAGGGTCTTTCATTGTAATGTAGCTGTATAAAAGTAATCTAGTTCCCCCGAAGACTTCATGCATTTGTTCAGAACCCAGGCTGGGTGTATTGTGATGAAAGTTTATCAGTTTCCTTGTAAAAAGGAAGTTTCTACACCACTTGATTTACAAATAAGAGTGCTTCATAAATTATAGCATTATTTTACACTTCATTTTTTCACATGCCTGATTTTCATAATATTCAATGTAGATTACAATTCTCCAGAGTAAAAGGATTGCTAAAGAGCAACATAAATATAGCTAAAAATGTGTGCAGTACCAAACGCTGCTCTTTTCACAATTTTTATTTTAAACTAAATCCCTTGACTTGAGCCGGCTAGCCCTGACGTGCGCGTGCCACCTAGAAGCAAGACCAACTTTTAAAAATGATTTTAAGCTAATAGAAAGTAAAATTTCATATGGCCAGTTAAAGGCTTTTCATGCTCCCCGTTGTGTCATTTTCTATGTACAGGGCAGAAGAAAGATAGAACCTTTCCCCACTATCCCAGTGGATTAAAGCATACAATATATGAGAACATAGTTTAAAGCGCTACAGTTTAGCCAGTAGAGGATCTAAATTCAGTGTCCCAAAATGAAGCCTTGGACATATTCAGGATTAGGTAGGAATGTAAGAAACAGCAGCACCAGAACTCTTAGCTCTTGTTAGTAGTGGTAGGTTTTTTCTCCCCCCCCCCTCCCATGGTGAGATACTCTTTTAAAAAACAGTAATTCAGGAGATTAAATTGGCTGATTTCCAGTTTCGCGTGCACACACTTACAACAAAGGCTGATCCCCTGTGAAAAGTGTGAGAGAGGCGCATCTTTTTTTCCTCCCTTCAGATTAGACCAAAGTCCAAAGAGAAATTAGGTGTCCGGTATGGCAGTGCATCTCCGTCAACAGCCAGCTCCTTTTGCCGAGGCTGGAAATGGTTTTAACAGGCGGTAAAATTTCATCTTGTGGTGTCAAATTGGGGTCAGTGCGGGGTTAGAGCTCTCAGTGTCCGAGAAGGAGCTGTCCAGCTGCGTGGGGATTCATTAAGGGCAAAAGATCCGTTTCAAGAAAAACAATGCAAAGACAATCAGAGGGCTAAAGATCCTCTTCAAATCGCATTTTACAAGTGCACCAGAACAAATATGGACGCTGAAACCCATTCCTTTCAAACTCCAAAATCGGCTTCTTGGCTGTTGGAGGGAGGGAGGGAGAAAATCCGCTAAAACTTAAGAGTCTGTTTTCAATCAGCCTTTCCGAAGTGTGGCATCTTAGCCTTTTGCTGGCTTTGAGATCTGCTTCTATTTCTGAGAGCCCCTGCAAAACCCGGAGTTGCACAACAGGTAATATTTTAGCTGTAAGAAGTATATTCCATTGTTTATGTTAAACCATTGCTTTTATGCACAGTGCCATATTTTATTGCAAATAGAAAGTTTGGGGAAACAGGCTGTGCTTACACGAAATCACTATTTACTGTTCGGAAATCCTCTACTTCCTATAGGCAGTCATTTGGTTCAATAGATATTTTGGGTAGTTTACTTTTGGGGTCCCTAACAGTTTGGAAAGTACATATTGTTAATCTGTCTTATTAAATTTGCGTGGTTTAAATCCTTTTAGCCTTCCTACCTCTGTTAGCATAACTGACGCCTGGCTGAAGGGACAAATTATTTGAACCTTAATCTTGTTTGTAACTTTATTCAATGTTACTTTGTTTGTTGAAGTGTTTTTTGGATCATGCAAATTGTATCCAGAAATATAACCTATCCTCCACATTTGCAGACAAACTATCATGGAAAGGCGAGGGATATTGCAGAATAATATGAATTATTTTGAGTATTTTAATTTGTATTTTTATTGGAATATTGCTGAATGAAATGCATCGGATTTAATGACGAAAGAAAAAATTCTGTTTCAATGGTCTGTAGGGTTCTAATATAACCATAACCGTGTATCAAAATCCACAGGAAGTTTTCTTTTCAGTATACTGTCCAGAAGACCAAGTGTATATGTTACTCTTCCATTCTTATTTTTATTATAAGGAATATTCCATATTTTAATCTCCCACATACAAGAACTGCACTTTGCTGATTTCCTTTACTGTCCCATACGAAGAATAGGTTTTTACTCATCTCAATCTAATTCTTATCATTTGTTTTTTCCCCCACTTCTCTTCTAAATTATTCACTAAATATGTGGATTCAGGCAGCTGCATCATTTTCTAGGTCTGGTCTAGAATGACCTTTTAAAATTAAGTATATTTTAGTTTCGTCAGCTCGCTGTGTTCGTTTAATTCTTCTCTCTCTCTCTCTCTCTCCTCCCCCCCTTTTCCAATAATGTGCTTTGCTTTCCCCCGCTTTTCAGCAATCTATTACTTTTCGAAAATCTTTGCACTCCAGAAAGTCAATGGTAGCCCATCACGGTGAACTTTTCTTGACCTCCACTGCAGTATGATTGGGATCTTTGGAAGTTGGATTAGGAGGAGGTTCATTTAGTTACCTGTTAACATCCTCCCCCCACCTCTTGTTTCTCTTTCTCTTTAAAAAAAAAACACGAACCCAGAGAGATCTAGGTTCTCTATTCACTTGCAAGTCCCTATTATTCTCTCAATAAACTCCAGAGATTTAAAACGACACTTGTGGGGTGGCTTCCCACTCCCTTATTTCTCTCTCTCTCTCTCTCACTCTCTCTCTCTCTCCTGTTTATTCTGTTAAAGATCTCACAGAAGAGAAGAAGCGATTCAATAAACAGCCCTCTAGCGCTATCTGGCGGGACTCCAACACTTTCAGAAATGCGCTTTTTCCTTTCAGCCCCCAAATATTTCTTTTTTCTTTTTCTTTTCTTTTCTTTTTTTTTTGCTTTGAACAGTTAAATGAGACCAGAGCTTAGCACTGAAAAGCCTTTCTCACAATGTGATGGTAAAAGTGGATTCCAAATCCGGGAGCCCATTCACCCGGAGAAACATAGGAGGTGGAAATCTTTACGTTACCCCCTTTCTGCCCCCCCGCTCTAACTTCCTTCTAGGATAATTTTATCGTCTTTAAATCGGAACCCAATGAAGCGGCTTGTGTGTGTTAAGAGAGGCATTAAAATAAACCCCAGACCAACCTGAATAGGCACCCCCAGAATTGTATATAGCTATGCACTGAATCTGAAGTGCTAATGTAAAAGGACAGCGCGTCTTTCATATTTTGTAGGCTGTACGAAATGTACGCGTGAAAATCAGAACTATTTGGCATAAACAGACAACCTGTATATTTACATCGAAAGCAGAAAGGGA
This sequence comes from Gopherus evgoodei, assembly GCF_007399415.2. NCBI lineage: Eukaryota > Metazoa > Chordata > Testudines > Testudinidae > Gopherus > Gopherus evgoodei. The sequence goes on from NC_044325.1 coordinate 58,601,928, forward strand.
AAAAATACCTGTCAATATTTCGTAATAACGCAGTGGGGTCGGTGCAGAACTGGCAATTTGCTTGGTATTTATTGGAGGAATCCTTGGACATAAAACAAATCTTTCCAACCTGGCATCGTAACAAAAGGAAAATTAGGGATTAAAAAGAAAGATGGATAACAAAACCAGTTGATTATAGCAGCCACAGAGCCCACCAGCTACACTTGCAGATTCCTTCTCTCGCTCAAAATAGTCACTCTTATTCTCCGCTGTCTACAAAACTCGAAAAGGAGGTTCGTTTTATACTGGAGTTAGGTTTGGGGGTATGCAGAGAGCAACGTCCAGACCCTCTTTGAAATGACTGGGACACACACACACTCTCTCTCTCTCTCTCTCTCTCTCTCTCTCTCTCTCTTTCTCTCTCTCTCTCTCTCTCTCAGTACCCATTTCCCTTTGAAAGATCTTCCCAGTCCATTGTCTGAAGTGGGACACAGATCTTAACTTAAAAAAAAATGCATAGAGCTTGATCTGTTCATGCATAAAAGAAATGGCTGGCAAAACAATATAACGTGTTTCCTGGAAATATAGTTTTGACGCTGGCATGAACAGCGCCCGCGGTGTTTTACCAAAAGATGGAGAGTTTTCTTTCTAAAACAATCGGCTCTCCTTTGTACCTCTTTCTGTTTGATCCCACAAAGAGAATGCAATATACATATTTGTGTTTGTGCTCCATACAAGCAATGCAAGGGACGTACAACAGAACATACGGCCAGTTAGTCCCCATAATGCTTAGTTTGGCCGTAATTAATTGAAAACAGTTATTAGGTCGTCATTGGCAATAGCGTAAATAATTGCAGCAGATTTTTACTTAAAATTGACCAGTCACAGAGTGATAGATCGATTCGAGGTATAAAAATGATGTATCAAAACATCGATGTCGATGATTTGAAATATTGTAGTCGAATCTTTTTATTGCTTCATCGGTTAAGTGTCTGAAAGTGCTGTGTTCCAACATACATTTATGTTGTCAATACTGTCAAAACTGTCAGTTTTATTACAGTGGATTTGTATTACATTTCGGATTTGCTCATTTACATAAAATACCCCCCCCCCAGCCCTGAGCCCCTCTCTCCTTTTCCTATTTCTGGAAAATCTATGTCAGTTCAATCAAAGGATTCAGGGGCTCTGCTGCAGCAAAAAGTACAGACCCTGCTCCATTAAAATCCCTTTTCTGCCCTGCTTTACGAGTCTTGGGCTATTTCTCACTTGCATAGGGGTGGATTGTCCCTCACCTCCAATTTCCCCCAATAGCATTTAAACACTTTGTTCCAATCACACTTCAATTAAATCCTTTAGGAAACTGATAAGCTCTACATGAATGGACCGAGATGCACCTAAATGAGCCAGATCACACTTGTGAAGACTGAAAAGCAGAGGCGAAAAAGGAACTGAACGTACACGTTTCGATGGTAGTTGCAACAAGGAAGCAAAAGAAGCCATAAATATAGGTGCGCCGTGTGTTTCCCCTCTCAGCAGCTTCGGAAGTGGAATGAAAAACGCGAGTTAGGCGCAGTATTGACAGTTTTAATTCGCCCCCACTTTGACAAGGCATCTCAGAACCGGTCATTTGCTTTAAAAGCAAAAGCTTTTTGTTAAAGGGCAGCCAGCTGATTTAGGTACTTCTCTTCAATTTTCATGGAGAGCCTAGTAAAAGGAATAAAATAAATCTACTTAAATACTAAACTCTATAGAGTCTATAAATAGTCAAATTAGTCGAGTAACTTTATTCTGGAGAAACTGCTCGTGAAAGGTGTTGCTGAGATGACTTGAATTTTCTTTTGGGGAGCTGTGTGTTCAAAGAGCGTATGAAGAGGTGGCTGAGTGCATGTGGAATAGGGAAGATCTCTTTGCTAACTGCAGAGATTCTAGCAGGTACTTATACTGACCGACCAGCCCTCTTAACACCTTCTATTTACATGCTTGTTTTAGCCGTAAGATTTTCGAAATGTAAACTGTGATTCATGTTCTAAATGTCGTGTGTGTGTGTGTGATCACTTCTGAAGTAAATGGAGAAGTAAGCTGCGCAAAGAGGGAAAATCGCCCCTGGGGTGCTTTGTTTACTTTGGCTCGTAAAATCCTGCTAGGAGATGGTTTCCGCACTGTGTGGCAAGTGTTTCTTCAAGAAATTCATCAGCCCTTCTGCAATTACTCCGAGGTCTGGGGGAAGAGAGCTGCCATCACTTTCTCACATCTCAAGGTGTCGCACAGAGGAGAGAAGGGGGGAAAAAAAGCTGAAACATTTAATTATAATTGAAAATAACAATGAAGACCCTCCCAAGATTGTACCTAGAAAAACTTCCAGGGAATGTTTGAGAGCGCTGTATGTCGTCTTTCTTTTGGGGGAAAGGGGAACAACACCCCAGCCCGTGTAATAATTAGCCTGAACAATAAACATAATTAGACTAAAAATCCGTTAGAATTTCTGCGCTTTTTAATTACGTTTTATTTTGCAGTAAGCCGTAAAATTATGAATGCCCCTCAATGAAACACAATCCATTCGGAAAGCATTTACCAACAATTATTCTTTAATCAGTTGGACCGGTAGCCCCAAATGATGCTGTTAAACATCAAAGGGACGCCTCAGACGTTACCTTTTAGTCCTAAGTAAGAGGATTAATTTCTATAATTAGAAGGCATAAATATGTGCATAAATGCATCTAATTTTTGATACACGCTCTTATCCTATCTGGGAGACAAGAGCGTCTCTAACAGGGCAAACGCAAGCAACCTGGATTCCCCAGGGGCTAAAAGTTGATGTACCCCCGGAGAGGGTGTATGTGTGCGCGCTCCTACGCCCCTATAAACGTGATGGGAACTGAGAGTGGGCTCGATCCTGTGCACTGCTAATACCTCTTCAGACGGGCTGCAGACTCTCAGCTCCTATCATTGCCATCAATGGGCACTGAGGCCGCAGGATCGGGCCCAGTAAATCCAAAGTAATTCAGCACGATTGTAGGAGCACGGGATATTAAAAAAAAAAAAAAAAAAAGCAACCACCACCACTGGGGTCTACCTCATGTTTTGATTCCCAAGGGGACAGTTTACTGCTCCCAACTGAAGCTCAAGATTGAGTTTAATACTACTAATAAAATTAGCATGACCTTGATTACACCCTGTATGAATATCTCATTTACCTAACGACTTTATGTCACGTACGCAGAAGGTCAATTTCCTTTTAACCTTTCCCATTGCTGCAGTAAGCATTCTCTTATAATCAATGGCTGTTTGAATAATCAATTCACATTTTATGATCCCTGACAAACTCAATATACGTGCGCCTTGTTTCAGCACTGCAGCCTTGACTTCGCTGGGCCGTTTACACGCGGGAGAGAATTTGCGCTGGGGTCGCCCTTGCAAATACCGGGGCGGTACTTTCATCCGCTGAAGAGCCCAGAAACCGCGGAAAAGTTATTAATCAGAGCAGTCTCTCCAGCCGCGTAACGCACTCCGAGCCCGGAGAGCGCTATCTTGACCACGAGCAAACCGCTGGCTTCTCTGCTGGGTTTCACGTCGAAGTTTGGCCCGCTCCTCCTATTGCTGTTTTGGAACAAAACTTGGTCGAGAGCTTTTCCTTGTGGTCATCAGCGTTATTATTTTTCAAAATAACCGTAAAGTGGAATCCTGCCGCTCCTTGACTGCAGCCAGCCTGGGGACTGGTTGGTGGATAGTGCTATTTCACACTTTTTTCATACTGTTCAAGCCAAAATGTGTTGGTCCCCTCTCCACCCCTTCCTAGAAATGTACACAACCAAATCACCTCGGACAGATTTCCCTTCCTCTACGTGCCAGGATAATAACGGATTACAATGAAGAGTACTCCCACCTTCCGGAAGCTAAAGGTAGTTTCTTGTCTGATTGCCCCACCTCCTTAATGATGTCTGAGGGAAGCATGGTGTCTTCTTCAGATTCTTTGTGCACATGTAAAACACTGAATTAAACTTTGCATTAAATTAAATATGCCACTGACATTAACTACATTCTCATCACCACCAACTTCTTCAGTTTTATTTGACTCTCTTACTTCGTCCAAACAAACCAGGTGTCGAGCAACTTACCTCATACATTGCAAATGGTATGGGAAGAAAATGTATCCTAACCACATTCATTATGAATAAAAACAACAAAAGCTATGAAGTGTGGGGGGGGGAGGAGCTGAACTTTGCAAATGTTTTTCTGTAAGTAGCTCACATTTTGAGGTGATCTATTGGTGCGAGTCAGGAAGTGAGTTAGTGTAACCCTGTTCCCTCCACTGGATAATTAACCCTGATTCATAGCCTTTTCTACCCAGGAACGTATGTTTCCTTTCCCTCTGCAGAGTCCATGTTACCTACTGTTCATTGGTATGTTGTTATTCCCTGAAAGTAATTGCACTTGATATTCTCCTGGGTAGACTCATTAGCCAAAGGCAGGGTGGCATTGCCATTTTTAGAAAGTCTTCTAACAACTCAGTAGAAACGTGCTCTAGAAATTTAGTACAAATGGGAACAGATTCTCAGCGGCGGAAACAATCGTTAGGTGCTGCATCTCCCCCCAAGTGGATGGAGGTCAAAAGGGAAGCATTTTTTGTCCCACTCAACCAGGACATATTTCTGAGTCCCATCCCTCACTGTGCATGATTAAAGCTGCAACAGAAGACAATTTAGGCATAATGAAGACATTCAAGTATTTTTGAACCTTTGTCCAAGAGTCTCCAGAAGAAAAGGGCTTATATATCTAGATACAGATGAGGCAGTTGAGAAGGCAGCTTCCAAATTCATTACCCTGCTCTCCTTTACATCATTTTAAGATTTATTATATGCATCCTGAAAACACTCAACTGTCCACCCACCCTTCCAGACTTACATGTAACTTCTTTCTTACACATGTTTGGTATCACCTATCTGCCTGCTTCCATCACTCCTGCTAAATAACTTTCACCACAGGTTCTTAGAAAAACTCAGGGAAAATAAAACAATTTCACCTAATTTTGTGAGGGAAAAATCTGCTTGATTGTTTTTGTTTGCTTATTTTAATTTTTTTTTCTGGTGTTCTTCATTTAAAAAAAACTTATTCTTTTGGATCTTGGCAGGTTAAGCGGGAAGGTTCAAAATAACACTGCCGTGGAAGGGCTAATGCAGCTACCAAAAGCCCCTCACAAGGTGGATGAAGAGGAACTAGAAGAAACAACAAATAGGCTCATCAAATCTCAGGCTATCACTACATCCATGACCAATTTCAGGGTACCTAAGAAAGTCTAGAGAGCTGTATTCATTATGAATTGTGCTGGCAATTGTATGTTTTTAAATAAAAAAATAATGACGGTGTCAAAGGACATGGGTATAGAATGAAGTGACTTTACTCTTCAAAGCAAACAATGAAGTTTCATGACTAGGCAGCTCACTATATTCAGAGACTTTAATTACTCAGAGCTCTTTCCCTCACAGATAGCTGATAAGACTCAAAGGACACAACCCATCTCTGGTGTACTCCACTGACTTCAATAGCGTTCCACCAGGGATGGATTGGCCTAAGTGTTTCTGGCAGGATTATGCTAATATAATAATATTTATAATAATCTGCATGCAGAAAGCCAGGGAACGAGAGATTTGACCTCTGCTAATCATGTAGATCTGCACACTCCAAAAGATCTGAAAATCATCTTGTAGGTCTCATCTGCTAGAGGAGAAGATGCTTTTGAAGGGAATTGGCCTTCCAGCTGTGCTTCCCTTCAGGCAATCCCCTCCATATGGTGTTACCCTTCAATATTTTGGGGTCCAAACCTATAGACAAAACTCCCATTGATTTAAAAGAGATTTTTGCCTGACTGAGGAATACAGGACAGGGCTGTCTACCTGATTCTGCAAGAGCTGAGCACCTCATGAAAAGTGCTGAGTATGCCTAATTCCCATTGACTTTAATAGGAATTATGGACCTTCAACACATAGTAGTAAGCTCCTGGCACCTCACAGGATCAGGTCCTTAATTAATATTTTAGCTATTGTCAGTCATCGTTTTTGTATGACATGTTTTCAACACCATCTCTGGTATTATGAAGTGCATGATACATGCTGCAGTTTAAAATGTTTTCCACATCTGCAGAAATAAACAGGCTTATTAAGTAATGAAACAAGATTAAACAACAGTATACTAATAAATTTCTTATAAAGCAAGTATACACAAATTTATAAACCTCCTAGTATTACGTCATTTGCAATTATAACCCGTCACTAATAGGTCTATTGATTAGTGGCATAAAAAGCTCTAGTAGCAGCAGTTCTTAGGAGTAGAGAAATATCACAATAAAAAAAAGCATAAAAAGTGTTTATCCTGTACTCTTACCTTGAGGCCATATTACAATCACAATAAGACATATCCAGGCATGTGTCACACTGGATAATACTATTTCTTGGGTGTTTGAGGGCACTTGGCTTTACCTTGTACTTCATAACAGCTGAGCCATGTCACTTAGCTGCATGATCCCGGCTCTAGTGGAAAAAATCACTAAGCTACATATTCATAGTTATTTTACATTAAATACTCAAAATATTTCATTTACATCATTCACACACAATGTTATAATAAATATTTTTTCAGAAGTTTTTCTCTTGGTGGAAGAGCTGATCAAATTATTTTGAATACATACTAGCTGGTCAATATAGTGCTATTTTCTGTTCTCAAATGCATTATTATTGATATGTGTTATGATAGCACCTAGAAACCTCAAACAAGGATTAGGGCCCCATAATCAATCCTTATTTCTATGAAAGAATTCATTACTTGCAAGTATTTATCAAGAATAGTTTACGCAAACAAATTTCAGTCTATGGGCCCTTTCTAAAATGTTCATTTAGACTTTTTGCAATTCATCATTCTTGATGCATGACTGATTACCTCAGTCACATGGTATTAGTTCTGCTCTCCAACTGGCTGGATGACGTTTTTTAAACAGGAGGTTAACAGCAAAAAGCAATAACAAATATTCACACCTGATTCTGCTTCCATTTAAGTCCATACAAGCACAAAGGACACTCAATCGCACCCATTTGTGAGATGAACATCTGTTTGTATGAATGTTCGCATATAGTGAGTAAAAAGGGATACAAACATGACAAACTAAACTGCCATTTGGAATCTGAACACCTGTTTTCAAATATAGTTTTGCGGTATGAAATCAGCTCTATATTTTGTGAAGACAGTATAATTACAATTCTACAACATTATTATTAAGAACCAAAAGTCATGAGTAGAATTATCCTAATTTCCTTCCCCTACCTAGGTTTAACTCCAAATTATTCTGTGTTACAAATGGGTCTTATTTTTGGAGCAAGAATATTGTTTGTCCCAGAGGCAGATGCTCCTTGATCTGTTGTTTTCAGATTTCAGCCATTGATAAGGCATTGGTGCAGCCTATAAGTTCAGGATAACAATTTGATCTGAGAATAAATATCTAAAGGAGTTTTTAGTGTTTGAGGGAGCCATTCAATTTCTTACCTAGCCCGACATAAATGGAAAAATATATATATAAAGGGTTTGGTCCTGCATTTCTTGTGCATTAAAAATTCCTATTGACTTTACTGGGAGTTATGAATGTGGAAAAGTTGGGTCCTTATTTTCATGGAAACTACTACATTTCTATTCTATATTGTTATTTTTACAGTTGTAAAACTCTGTTTTACGTCTACTACCATTATACAAAAAGAGGAAGAAATGAAGTATTTATTGTACCCAAGAGCAAAATATTGTATTATCAGTAAGTACCACTGGTTCCAAATCATGGATTTCCAATTCAAATGCAGATCTGACCTGCTGTAAAGTTTGAAGGTGTTAGGATAAAGGGTTTTAATTCAGGCCTTTCTCCTTTACTAAAGTAATAAATAGAAATTGCTGTTGTTTCAAAGAAACACGTTTGCAAAAAATACAGATGAGTTTGAACGTGAAGTCAGCAGGGGGAAACACAGGAAAAATAATTGGGTCTGAGTCTCTTCTCTGGTGTAAGCTAGGAGTAACTGTACTGAAGTTACTGGTCTTTCACGGGTGTAAAGCTGGTGTGAGGGGAGAATCAGGCCACTTGTGTTTAAATAGATAGAATTACTTTGAGTACTTTTAAGAAAACAATCTTCAAATAAATACAAAACAAAACATATTACCTTTTTTTGCATGCATGCTTATTTGTAAGTGCAAATTAGATTTGAATATTCATGAGTCACAAATCATTGACAGTTTGAAATAATGCAAAATGAGGTTAAGGCATGGGACATCAAAGAAATGCATCGCTAAATCAATAGCAATTTGATTGCGCATATACTTGTAAATTGCCGTTACAGTTTTTGACATAGGAGAAAAAAATGCTATGCATATGGTGACAGGGGACACATAAATACTCTTTTTGTATGTGTTTATATTTTTGCAGTTCAGCATGTACTTGGATAACTACTGTGTATAAAGTGACCAGACATAACTTTTTTATTTTTTCAAGACAGTTACAGTTTCTTTTACTTATCCCATCTCTTGTATTGTTTTGCTTAGTATGCTAAAAATTCAATTTTCAATATACCTGAACAGCAATGTTGTAAAATAAAGCTTTTACTTACTGCAGATGGCTTCAGAAGAAGGTTCATCTGCTAATCAAAGTACTATCATAAAATCATGTTCAGTGGAGATTATCCACTTGTTTCAGGGAATTTTGTTCTATGAGGTGGGAGTGAGTTGCAAGTCTCAGGGCAAATTGCTAAAGTACAGAGCTTTAAAATAATGACAGATTGAAAGATGGCCAACATAACCATTTAAATCAGAGCTTTTTCATTTTGCCCTTCTGTAAGCATCAATAAAGTATTGGATCTCTGTCTCACTTGTGAGCTTTGTGGCTATTTAAAATGGAATAGTTTAAAATGTTGATGAGCATATAGAGCCAAAAGGTAAAAGTGCTGAATATAAAGCACTCATTTAAAAATTACTCCAATGTATTTGTTTCTCCTAAATGTTCCTACTTTGATTACTAAACACAAACTGTAAGCTATTAGCCAGCACTCTTTCTTCAGTGTCCTCCGTGGTTTCCCTGTTCTCCAAGATAACTGATGAAGGGATATGTACTGGGTCAAGTGAAGTTATACATACATAGTAGCACTGATGTCAAAACCAAGCAATAACACCACTTTGGAAGTGGTACAGGGGACTTTGGTCCTTTAAGAAAGAGAAGCACATGACTTCTTGCAGTGCTGTGTTTAAAAGCCTCCACTCACAGGAATGAAGCTTGCAATTAACTTATGTCAAAACACTGCAGAAGGGGAAACCCAGATGTCGAATAACTTTGGAAAAGGATAACCTCACATCCTCCCCAATCCCCAAGATGAGCTTGTCAGAAAATGTCTCTCATGCTATCAAGATACCACAAAATATCTGTATATTCCATGTTTAAATTCAAAATCAGCTGTGCAAGAAACACCCTTTATTTGTGAATTCTGCAGTGTGAATAAACAATAAATTAAAAAAGATCCTTTTAAAAAAATAAAAAGGCCAGTTTGACTTTTCTTCTCATCTTCAGAGTTTCTTGTGAGAGAAATGAATCCTTCTTCAGAGTGAGTGAATGGGGAGAACATTAGCTAGTGGTTACAGCAGAGGACTGGAAATCAGCAGTATTAGATTCTACTTCTGGCTTTGCCACTGACTTGCTGGCTGACCTAGAGCAAGTCATTTAAACCATGCCTCAATTTCTCTGTCTGTAAAATGATGCTCATAATAGGTAATACACAAGGTACTGTGAGGCTTCATTCACTGATGTTTATAAAACAATGTAAGTGCCTCAGCTGAAAGGAGATCTGTATGAACACAATGTTATTATTAATATTATAATTCCCTGCATGGAACAGCTCCTCAACTAGTACCACTCAAATCCTCTCTAATTTCTTCAAATTAAATAAACTTGAGGGTTTTTTTTTGAGGGGAGACTTTGGGGGAGGGGCTGCAGCCTCTTGTCACATTCAGTAAATCGTATAATCTTCATACTCCAAATAAGAAAGTTACTGCCTCTTTAGATCAGGAACTGGTAGCAATGCTGTAAATGCATGCATAAAATAAAGGAGATAAATGCTGAGCATTCTCCCATTCTATTTAGATTCTTACACTGCACCCATCACCATGGTATCCAAGTGCTGCTCAGAAGAAATTTGTTCTTTCTTCTGGTGCACTGAACTCAGAGTAGCTATTGCATTACCAGTGAAAATAGGTCACTAGTGCTACAGACCGATCTTCATTTCAGCAGAAGACTGAGAGCCTTGTTCTATTTTTCCATAAAAGTAAGAGTATTTGATTAGAAACTTGGACCAACATCTCTATTTAGTGACTGATCAAAGTTTGGACATGTTAGTGAGGTTTTTTTTCAGAAGGAATTCCTGGTGGGTGACAATAGGAAAGTAGCTCAGCTAGGGCATCTCAAAGCTTCCACAGGGTCAATACATGAATTAATTTCACTGGAAATTCTTTGCTATCTCCTCTCCAGATCTCCTTCCTTCACCTGCTCCTGCTGGAATTTATGGTGTATCTCTAACTGCTCTCTACCTGGCCACTCATGAACTCTTTTGTCGTAGAGTCAGAGGATACTGACCACTGTCCTGTGACAGGTATATAACCTTTTGCAGCCCTAACCCTTAACATGTGACTGGAACCAGGAAATAAGGACCAGTCTCAGACGAGGGCTCCTGGCATCACACCTTTGTTACACATTGAACAAAACAGGAGAAGGTCTGACCCAATGAATGGGATTTAGATTCAAACTCAGGATGGCTCTTCATTAGTTGGCCTGGGCAAATTCCCTACACTGTGAGAAGGGGTCTTATATGGGAGGAAACCACATGCCTAAATTTCCTTTTTCCATTGTCAGATAAAAGGGCCAGCAGGAGGGAGGAGTATAGTACAAGGGCTCATGCCCAGGCCCCTATGGTGTCTGCCTTCTTTGGGGAGGGGATGCTCCTCCCCCAGACTGCCCCAGATTATTTTCTTGTGTGGGCATGGAAGGGAGGAAAAGGGGAATGACACAGGTGCTCCTTTTTCCTATTCCCTAGTCTATTTAGAGCAGTTGCAGCCCTAGTCAGATGAGGTCTCCCCCAACCCCCAGTGAGCATATATGAGAACCTGCCTATGGGGGCTTGGCCAGAAAATAGGAAGAAAAAGGAGAGAGTGAGTTAAGGACCCTAAGTATCAACAAATAACAGTACAAGGGTAAGACTGGCCAGTTACTGTACTGATCATTACATTTATGAAATGGTCAGGGGAAAAAAATGAGTTTAGATACATTTTGAAGAAAAGTCCTAAACTAAGGGGCAGATTGTGTTATGCCCTTGCCCAGGCAGGAGAGGGCCTTTTGCACTGTCTGGACAGGAGCCCCCAAAGCTTGCAGTTCCCGTGATCAGAGAACAAAAGGACCACATGAGCCTAGAACTCATAATGTAATGCCTTTGCTAAGGAGCCAGCTAGGGGGAAGCCAAACAAGAAGCAAATGCTGCACCTTCTTTGAGGGTGGCCCAGCAGCAGTACTCACCCCGAGATCCTGGAGGCACTGGGCATACCTGAGGCACTGTGGGCCTGATTCCTTTCTTTTTGTCATCAGTGTCAATCAGTAGTGACTCCATTGGAGACAATGGAATTACACACCAGGTCACCTTTCAACCACTCCCAACACAGGGCAGTTTTCCTTAGTTATACAATTTACCCCTTAAGCCTTCACTTAATCATGAAAAATATGCTCTTGGCAGTTTTGTTTTGTCCTGGAATATGTATCATCTCACTAAACTTCAACTCTATGTCAAACGCAGCTTGGAATAAAAATAATATATAAACTGGTAAAGCAATGATCAGATCAGATGTGACTCAGACTTCATATGTGTTAACAACTAAATGCATCTCATTCTGTTTTTTTAAATTAACGGAGTTATGGGCATAATCTTCACTGGATAAATTGGAAACAAAAATGTTTTACCTTTGTTATTTTAGGGCCATCAGTTAAAACAACCCAAATGCCAAACTTGATACACACACCAGGCACCAAAATGGTTTTTTTTCCTACATGGCTTATATTTCAAGGAATACAGTGCATCTCTATCTGCCCTCACTTCTTTCCATGACTTTTTATGTACTGCAAGTGACATCTGCTGGAGAAAGCAGAGCTAAATATCTGCCGTACAAGCTCTTTGCTATTAAAACCCTGTGACTACACCTCTAATAAGTACAGCAGTAATTTAAAGGAAATCCTGCTCTTGTGCCCATTGAAATGCAGTTACATAAGGACTTCCTTGGCAGTTAAAGCAGAACTGTAAAACTGTCCTTTTTATATTACAGAAGCTTTCTCTGTTTTATAGAGAAGCTTCAGTAATTCCAGAATTATTCTGAATTTACAATAACAAAGTCTTTTCAAAGGTACTATCCGTTTGAATAAATAGTGTGTATTCATGCTTGCTCCTGTACAATTATTAAATTATTTAAAAAATATTCCTCACATGAGAATGTGGTCAAAGGTTCAAGAAGGCTGCATAAGTTCAACAGGAATGTATTTGAAAGCCTATCCTAGAACAATACTATTTTCAGGATGAGAAAGTCGAACTGTAAATGCACTTTAAACACTATTCTGGTTTTGGTGAAGACAGAGAGATATCATTGAGAAATCTAAGTTAAAAATATCTTACTGACTTAATACAGTTACAATCTGTACTTTTAAAAAATGTGAGAATTTGGTCTATAGGACAGTTTTTTTCCCCCTAATAAGATATTACAAAAAGTCACAGAGTCCCAAAGGTGTGGGGCTCAAAGAAGACTCATCCCTGTGCTGGGGGTGATGCAGCTGTACAGTAACCCAGGGGTACAATGCCTCTCAGAGCTCCTGCAAGTGCTAGTACTGTCCCACGCACCTCCCAGAGTTCTACTGGTTTAAAAACAGTTCTGCTACTCCATTTTAAAACAGATGGAAATACTATCTTAGACCAGGCGCCAGGCAGCCCCGAACTATTTCACCTGAATCTGTTTTAGGAAAGTCTATACTATAGCTCCAATCAGTTTTAAAATTGGATTAACTGAATCAGCTTTATCACCAGTTAGAATTTAGGGAAAATGTCCCTAGTGTAGACTAGACCCTAAAGGGTATAGGGTGTGTTCCTCTGTAAGTGTGGAAAAGAGTTTTTAAGACCGCAAAATCAGGTCAGAAAGTAAATCAATAGCCAGCAGCCATTTACTGATTTGTTTATCTAATGTTGATCTTAATTTAGCTGTAATTTCCTCCATTAAATGAATTTCTCTTTTATTTTGTAAGGAAAATTAAATTTGGAAGGTGAGGCTTAAACCAGTGAAGAGGGATATGCTTTAGTGTAGCAATCACAAGAAGATATATTTGTCTGTTTGGAATAAGGGAGGAGGGAGGGAGAATAACAATAACATATTAAATGAGATTAAGTAGATAATCTGTATCTAATGTGTCTAGACCTGATTGTCCCCTCTAGCTGAAACCCCATGGGAAGGGGCTAAAGGGAGGATATTTCTGACAGGTTTTCCTCACAGAAATGTCTCCTGAATTGTTCCCTCAGGGGGTGAGTTTTACCTCTTTCCCCCATCCTCTCTTTGCAGAAGAGGCTATTGGGGTTACTCTCCAAATCTCATAGATCTTGGGCCCGGAGTCATCTGCATGAAGATCTTATGTGTTCATCTTAGCTCTCTGTCTCTGGTGTCTCGCTTGCATTCTCTGGCAGCACAGTGCCACTGGAGACCAGTTGCAAAGCTTTTCTAGCCAGTGGTTGCTTCAGAGGTCACCAATTTCTTGAAGAATCAACAAAGGGATAGTGGGGGAAAAAATATTATCCTTTACCTGTCCTATCTACTTCTCCTCATCCTAGTCACTTATCTACTTTCCCCATTTGGGAATCCCTGCTCTTCCAGAGCACCCTCCATGCAGCTCCAGGGAAGGGGAGATGCTGCCACAAAAGGTGCTGATCTCTTCTTTACCTGTGGGAGGGTTATGATCCATGTGCGGAGAGTTTTCTCTGCAAGTGAGTCCTGGGGGCACAAAGGGGCCTTCAGTTAGCATTCTATGAATTATTTATCAATAACTAGAGACAGCAGCTCCGAAAGTAATTTCTGAAAGCTAAGAACTAATAGCACTAGCTAGAGATAGGTGAAGTGTGAGCAGGTAAGGTAAAAAACTTCCACTATGAGCTCAGTCTCACTCTCACTGATCCAGTGGGAGCAGAATCAGACCCCAGGGTTTGGCAAATGCATCTGAGTCCTGATCTGTAGTGTCCTTTCTATTCTTTTTGTTCCCTATATGGCAGAAATTGCCAATAGACCTGAATTGTGCCCAACTGTGTGACAACTTTGGGATATTGACAAATGTCCATTTGAGCCCAGGCTGAGATCACTAAAGTAGTTTTCATTATGATCTAAGCTCAATTACTCAGTTACCACCACCACCACCATCATCATCTAAGCATGCTTAGATACCAAAGGCCTTAGAAATATCTCAGATAGATTCCCTCATAAATTGTTAGAATTTGAAAGGGGGAAGTATATCAGCTACAATTAATAGTAATAAACAATTAACAATAATTTACCTTTATACTGTATAGGCACGATCCTGCAAGCACTCTAGATGTAGAACTTCCACTGCAGTCATTGTATGAATAAAATGAACATCTTTGAAGAGGACTGTTTCAGCTAACTAGCATAGGGAACACTACACAACAGTAGGGTGAGGGAATATATATGATAAAGATATCTATAATTTTTAATGAGATTTTAATAATCAATGTTTACTTCAACAGTTTCACATATCTTATTTCCTTTAATAAAGGCCAAATGCAGTAATGATATATGTGATAATGTAAATTACCTAGGTGGGGAATTGATTCTGATCTCACTATGTTTTTACACTTTGGTGGAGTTACTCCTGATTTACACTGGTTTAAGGGAAATCATACTCAGCCTCATGTGTAAATTGGTCAGAAAATAGGTGTAAGTGGCCATCAGAGGTACAGTAGTACCATGTTTGCATGGCATTCAGAGAGTGTGAAAAATGACTGTCACCAGCTAAGCATGAGAAGGGAGAGCATATCAAAAAAAGAAGCTAACAGTAGGGAATCATATAAAACAAAATGTGTGTGTACGGTGGTCAGGAGAAATAATTATTGTGGATAGAAGGTAGAATTATGTGTTTCCCTCTCACATGTTTTTTGATAATGGATAGCAGACCAATGTCATCTTTAGGCTCCACATTAAGGTTTACATTTGTAAACGACTTTATGGCATTTAATTCTATGTGTCCTGGGTTCTGATGTGAGGACAAGGTAGGTTATTTCCTATGGCTTTGCATGAGACATGTGGAAGCAAACTTACATGTTTCCTAAGCTGTCAACATCATTTTATGGATTCTTGGAAATCCTGTCCTGCAGAGAGAGTCCACAACCAAGGTGATGTTCTGTATTGCTGTTTGCTTTGAGATCTTTACATTAGCAGGTATGCGTGAGGATATATGTGTCCATCCATCTGCCTCATGGCTAACATCTAAGGTGTCTGCTATGCCTCAAATTACTCTACTTGAATGGTATGATATCTTTTCTGCCAGGCATGGCCTTCATTTCAGCAAATTCTGAGATAGTACAATCTGAGTTGTGATATGGTGGGTTAAAAAGATTCCTTTCTGGCCAAATCACAGCCCTTTTGGAGATCTATTGGGGCCAATAATGTGGTATTGAAATGGCAGAAATCCCTTTGTGCAGTATGGAAGCATCTTGAGAAGCTACATTTCTACATTGCTATTTAGATAAACCAGCATTTCTGCTGTTTACCTCCAATCCACTTTATATACATGATAGGAGGATTTTGCCCAAGGATTGTATACTAGTTTCCAGTTTGCTTTAACCTCTAAAGGTGTGGCATTTGGCAGCATTTCAGAGAAGCATCCAAAAGTTCATAGGCTTAACTTTCTGAACCTCTTGAGTCTGCAACCCTGGACTGAAAATCTAATGAGAACAGGCTTTCTCATTCGTCATCTGGCATTTCCATTTCTAGTCCCAGCCAGAAATACTGTGAACACAGCCTTTCTTGTGGTGTTCAGCACTTTTAGAATCTCAGCAGAGATCAGACCATCTGGGCAGTGGTGGAAAAGAATTGCTAGTTCAGCCCCAGATGTTTCACAATTTCCCTCAGTGGCCACATATACATACAGAACAGAAGGAGGAGACAGAATAGGGTCCTGTAGAATCAGCATGGGAGAGAGATCCAGTTATACTATTCTCTACATCTTCTTTCAGAGAAACCTACGCCACCTCTGCCACAGCCCACACATTTCAGGATGAATGGTATCAAAGGTGCCTGCTAGCTCTAAGTGAACAGATGACCTTTGAGAATTGCCGGGAGTAGATATACTTTAACATTACAACAATCTCTCATCATAAGAAAGATAAAAACCTGTGACAAAAAATGTACAAATAGCATGTCTACATGTCAGTGTTGTTGTGTAAATAACCAAATATAAAAGTTGCACATTCTTTTATGTATATCATTTCTTAGACAGTTTTCAAGGAAAAACACAATAAACATTTCTTTGATATATATGTATCTGACAGACTATGAAATCAATTCTACTCCCCCAATCTTTCCTCTGATATTGCTTATTATGCTATTATTTTATTATTAATAAGACAGAATGAAACTTGTTTACAGCCTCAGACACTGGGCTCCCATACTGTTTGTACTGCTCACAGATTACATCATGGTTTTGTGAAAGCTTGGTACCCACCATCAGAAAGCTCAGAAATTCCAGATGTAATTTAGAAGCAATTAAAATATACATTTCACATATAATTAATAGTGACCTCACTTACAGAGATCTAGAATGAGGAAAATAGACTCAGTTAAAAACCAGGATCCTTCAATGAGGGCTGTGGTTTTCTACAGGACATGTACCTTTTTTGCTGTGGAAGAGGGAAGGTGTATAAAAAAATAGACAGGAGATAGTAGGAAGTGAAAGGATGCTGTCAGAAACTATGATAGGGATGATCAGGCTTAGTGGCTGAAGCCAGGACAGTCAGGCCCAGTGCTCAGATCCAGGGGTGAGAGGGTCAGAGGCAGTATCAGGAGTCCAGAGTAGGGATGGATCAGGACTAGGAACAGGGCAGGATCAAGAGCAGGGTTAAGAACAAGGCTGGAGCAGGCTAAAGCTTAGGGAGTCTGTTGTATTGTCAGGTAGGACAGAGTTCCAAATCCTGGAGTGACACTGAGCTGCTGTTAGTCCTGTGGGGCTTTATTTGCTTTGGGATCACCAGACCCATTCGTGGCTTGCAAGGCCACTCAGAGAATACAGAGGGCCTGGGGCAAAGCAATTTCAGGGGTCCCTTTCATAAAAAAAAGTTGCAATACTACAGAATACTATATTCTCATGGGGGGCCCCTGCGGGGCCCACGGCCTGAGGCAAATTTCCCCACTTGTTCTCCCCTCTGGATGGCCCTGCTGGCTTGCGGATTGGCTGGAGTCCAGCACAGGAGTGACTCATCACTTACAGGTACAGGTGTACAGTGGCTCTGCTGCAGACTTTTGATGTGATGCAAGGCGTGTTACTTTAACCAAAATTTATTCGCAGGTGGCCACTAATTGTGTTTCTCATTTTTTGGGTGCCCAACCTGAGACATTTGGGCCTGATTTTCAGAAGTGCTGAGTGCTCCTGACTGTAGCTGCAATTGATGGAACTTGTGAAACCTGTGGATGTACACTCCCTTGAAACCAGTGAATGAGAGGAATGACTGAAGGCTGGGGAGTCAGGGGTTCTTGAGGTCTACATCTGGCTCTGCCACTGATTTACTGTGTAACCTTAGGCAAGTTACTCTGCCTTTCTCTTTCAGTTTCCTCCTTTGTAAAATGGAATAATAATATTCTCCTGTTTTACAAAGATGATTTCATAGAATCAGAGTTGGAAGGGACTTCAGGAGGTCATCTAGTCCAACCCATTGCTTAAAGCAGGACCAATCCCCAGATAGATATTTACCCCAGTTCTCTAAATGGCCCCCTCAAGCATTGAGCTTACAACCCTGAGTTTAGTAGACCAATGCTCAAACCACTGAACCATAGAAAAGCCCACAAAAAAATTAGTTCCCCAGTAAGTGTAGGGTTTGGATGGTGGTAATTAAGACGTCAGGCCACACATTGAATGAGAAGGATGGAAAGAAATATTGAACAGTTTCTTCATTCACTGAGCTCCATCCACCCAATGCACTGAATGAGGTAGGGGTTTTGTGAAAAAAAGTATATTCTATATACTTGTTCATAAGCCAAATATTTTTGGTAAAAAAGTGACGCATCAAAGAGCAAGGGTCAGCTTATAAACAAGTCTACACCAAAATTTGATGATTTTAAACTCTATGGAATCATTGAATTGAATATCTAATACCTTGTTGTTTTGTTTACCTGGAGTGTCTGCAGGCACGGAGCCCCTCAGCTCCCATTGGCTGGGAATGGCAAACCGTGGATATTGGGAGCTGAGGGGCTCCATGCCTGTGAACTCTTTAGGTAAACAAAACGTCCAGCCCGCTACAGGCTTACCCTAACGCGCCAGGAGCCAAAGTTTGCCAACCCCTAAACATAGAGTCGGCTTATGAAAGGGTCATACAGTTTTTGCTATTTTTACCTAACCATCTTAGGGGGTGGGCTTATAAACAAACGGGCTAATGAATGAGTATATGGTATGTTCATGTAATTAAAGACTGTATCATAATGCAAATACACAAAGGAATCGAGTGAAGGTTGCATGGGCAGCTTTATTTCTGGAATTTCCTAACTCTCAAAGCACTTTCAAGTACTTGACCTTGCAATCTTATGAATTTTTGTTTGTCATTTTTTATTTAAGTTTAGCAAAAACTGGACAACTATAATGAATCAAACCAGAAATCAAATATGGACACGCCCACAAAAATACTGGCATTTCAATACGCTGCTACATAATAAAGTAGTAAGAGACACTTTTAGGGCCAGATACTCAATTGATGTAAATGGGTGCAACTCCAGTGAAGTCAGAGGAGTTGCACTCATTTTACACTAGTGCTGGACCTGACCAGTACTGGGTTTACAATGGCGCCAGTGGTGTCATGGAGCTGGGCCCATGCTCAGAAGGGGCCCCAGAGAACTTGCCAGTCTGCTGGCTCCCCTCCGCCCATCACTGGGCCAGCTGAGGGCTCCTCTCGCCCCCTGGCCTTACCTGCTGACTCCTCTCTGCCTCCTGGCCCCACCTACTGGCTCCTCTCCATCCCCCGGCCAGACACCAGCGCATCTCTGTCTCTGGGCAATCTCTGCTTCCCACCACCTGTGGGGCCCCACCCATCTCCCCGGAGCTGAGCCACCTGGGACTGGTGCAGAAACTTGGCCAGTCTCGGACAGTTGGGGGGGGGGGGCCTTGGCTGGGCCCCTCCAGGCAAGTGAGTCCTGAGAGAGCTCAGCTAGGGCAGACCCTGACCTGGCTGAACACACCACTCCCAAAGGGCTGGAGCAATTCCCCATTCCGGGACCAGCCCTGGCTGCACTGCCGGCTCAGCGTGGCAGACAGTCACCTCCCAGAATGGCCAGTGAGTGCAGCTGGGAGGCAGGGCATGGGGGAGTGGGTCTCCGGGGGGACCGGGGGCATGCTGGGCTGTGAGGGGGCAGGGAAGATGTGTGTGTGTGTCAGGGCACTAGGGAGTGGGTTAGGGTGCTGGGAAGTTGTGGTGGAACTGTGGGCAGGAGGTGCCGGGCAGGGATGGTGTTATGCAGGGCGCTGTGTATTTGTGCGGGGCTTTGGGGTGGGGAGCTGGGCATAGGGAGTCAGAGGGTTTTGCAGAGATGCTGACTTCTGATTTCCCTGGGAGTGCTTTGTCATAAACAGATAGCTAAGGGTTAACGTCTCTTTCACCTGGAAAGAAGTAATCTGAAACACCTGACCAGAGGACCAATCAGGAAACCAGACTTTTTCAGGTCTGGGTGGAGGGAAGTTTGTGTCTGAGTTCTTTGTCTTCTGCCTGTCCCTCTCGGCTATGGGAAGGATTTTTCTATTTCCTGCTTTCTAGTCTTCTGTTTCCAAGTTGTGAGTACAACGATAGGTTTGTTTTTTTTTGTATTTACATGTATGTAGTTGCTGGAGTGTTTTGAATTGTATTCATTTTGAATAAGGCTGTTTATTCATATTTCTTTTAAGCAATTGACCCTGTATTTGTCACCTTAATACAGAGAGACCATTTTTATGTATTTTTCTTTCTTTTTATATAAAGCTTTCTTTTTAAGACCTGTTGGAGTTTTTCTTTAGTGGGGAACTCCAGGGAATTGAGTCTGTGCTCACCAGGGAATTGGTGGGAGGAAGAAATCAGGGGGAAATCTGTGTGTGTTAGATTTACTAGCCTGACTTTGCATTCCCTCTGGGTGAGGGGGGAAGGGAGATTAGCTCTCGGTACTTCTGTTTTCCAAGGCTGGAAACGGGGAGGGTGGAATCCCTCTGTTTAGATTCACGGAGTTTGCTTCTGTTTATCTCTCCAGGAACCCAGGGAGGGAATACCTGGAAGGGAGAAGGGAAGGGAAATGGTTTATTCCCCTTTGTTGTGAGACTCAAGGAATTTGGGCCTTGGGGTCCCCAGGGAAGGTTTTTGGGGGGACCAGAGTGCCCCAAAACACTCTAATTTTTTGGGTGGTGGCAGCTTTACCAGGTCCAAGCTGGTAACTAAGCTTGGAGGTTTTCATGCTAACCCCCATATTTTGGACGCTAAGGTCCAAATCTGGGACTAGGTTATGATATGGTGGCAGCGGTGGGAAAGATAGAATCCAGAAGCCAGTAGGAATATTATATTTTTCTTTTCTCTGCTAGGGGCTTTTAAGCAGAGAGAAACAGTTTGGTTTTAAAAGGAACCAGAGAGAATTTTTTTTTCTCTGCTCTCTCTTGCAGTTTCTGGCTTGCATATTAAGCAAGTAACCATTAAGCTGTGACAAAAGGATCTTTTGTGACACAATAGCACTCCCATTGAGAGTCATTACCAGCACAATACACATGCAAATAAAGTGGTTTTTCTGGTTTACTTTACATTGAAAAGATTAGCTAGAGGAAGACAGGGAAAAAGGCACTGTTGCTAGGCAGACCCCAGGAGGCAACAGAGAAAAGACGGTTACTCACCTTTGTAACTGTTGTTCTTCGAGATGTGTTGCTCATATCCATTCCAGTTAGGTGTGTGCGCCGCGCATGCACATTCGTCGGAAAACTTTTACCCTAGCAACTCAGTGGGCTGGCAGGTCGCCCCCTAGAGTGGCGCCGTCCTCGTGCTCGATATATACCCCTGCCGGCCCACCCGCTCCTCAGTTCCTTCTTGCCGGCTACTCCGACAGTGGGGAAGGAGGGCGGGTGTGGAATGGATATGAGCAACACATCTCGAAGAACAACAGTTACAAAGGTGAGTAACCGTCTTTTCTTCTTCGAGTGATTGCTCATATCCATTCCAGTTAGGTGAATCCCAAGCCTTACGTAGGCGGTGGGGTCGGAGTGAAATGTGGCAGAATGAAAACTGCTGAGCCAGAGGCTACAGCATCTCTTGACTGTTGAACCAGGGCATACTGCGAAGCAAAGGTATGGACCGAGGACCAATGGAGCTGCGCGACAGATCTCGTGGGTAGGAACACAAGCCAGCAAGGTGGCAGATGAAGCCTGAGCCCTGGTAGAATGCACGGTGATGTGGCTTGGGGAAATATGAGCCAAATCATAGCAAGTACAGATGTACGCCATCACCCAAGATGAGATCCTCTGAGAGAAAAACAAGCAAGCCTTCCCTTTGGTCTGCTACCATGACAGAGCTGGGGCACCTTACGAAATGGTTCTGTCAGCGCAATATAAATGCGATCACTCTACAGATGTCCAGGGAGTGCAACTGTTGCGCCCATTGCGTTGAGCTGTGGGTAACATGAAAGGCCGAAACCGCCTTAGGGAGGAAAGCCGGGTGTGGTCATAACTGCACCTTGTCTTTGTGAAACCTAGTGTACGGCAGAACCACTGTAAGAGCTCTGAGCTCGGAGACTCGTCTGGCCGATGTAACAGCTACGAGGAAAGTTGTCGTCCAAGACAGGTATAGCAGAGGGCCGGTCGCGAACGGCTCGAATGGGGGAGACATAAGTCTGGTTAAAACTAGGTTGAGGTCCCAGGTTGGGGCTGGGCGGCACACCTGAGGGTGCAAGCGCTCCAAGCCCTTGACGGACCTCGAACCCATAGAGTGTGAGAACACGGAATGTCCACCTTAGCCTGGCTGGAAGGTAGAGATGGCTGCCAAGTGTACCCTCAGCGATGATACCGCCAGGTCCTGCCGCTGAAGGCCAGAGGCAGGCCAAATAGAGGGGATCGAGACCTCAGTAGGAGCAAGATCAAGCATATTGCACCTGTAGAAGAAATGCTTCCACTTGGCCCGGTACGTTGACCAGGTGGAAGGCTTCCTGCCACCCTGGCTCAGTTACGCAGCAGCCACACTGTGAGGCGAAGAGGCTGCAGGTCCGGGTGACGAAGCCTGTCGTGGCCCTGAGTGATGAGGTCTGGGTGGGGTGGCAGGGTAATTGGGTTGGTTATTGACAGGCCGAGCAATGTGGTATATCAGTGCTGCCTGGGACACGCTGGAGTGATCATGATGATGCGCGCTCTGCCACTTCGGAGTTTGAGTAGGACCTAATGAACCAGCGGGAACAATGGGAAGGCATAAAGGAGTTGGCCTTTCCACGGCATCAGGAATGCGTCCAAGATCGATCCCGAGGAGAGACCTTGGAAGAAGCAGAACATCTGGCATTTTCTGCTCTAGCGATGAGCGAACAGGTCTATGTGAGGAAAAATTTCCACTTCTGGAAAGCAGAACGCCTCACATGGGGCAGAGTGACCACTCGTAAGACAGGAAAGACCTGCTGAGTCAAAGCGCCAAGGCATTCCGAACGCCTGGGAGAAAGGACGTCACCAGCTCCATCGAGTGGGCCATGCAAAAGTCCCAGAAATGGATGGCCTCCTGACAAAAGGGGGGAGGACCATGTCCCTCCCTGGTTATTTATGAAGCACATGGCCATTGTGTTGGCTGTAAACACCGAGATACCACGGCCTCGCAGCTGCCACTGGAACCCCTTCGGAATGGTGCCGATAGTAGTGGGTCAGCGAACGGGATACCGACTGGAGCCAGGGAAGTGGAGGTCAGCTAAGCCGTGCTCCACTGTTCCAATGACCGACACGGGCGGTAAGAAGGAACTGAGGAGCGGGTGGGCCGGCAGGGGTATATATCGAGCACCATGATGGCGCCACTCTAGGGGGCGACCTGCCAGCCCACTGAGCTGCTAGGGTAAAAGTTTTCCGACGAATGTGCATGCGCGGCGCACACACCTAACTGGAATGGATATGAGCAATCACCTGAAGAAGAAAAGACGGTTACTCACCTTTGTAACTGTTGTTCTTCGAGATGTGTTGCTCATATCCATTCCAGTTAGGTGTGCGCGCCGCGCGTGCACATTCGTCGGAAAACTTTTACCCTAGCAACTCAGTGGGCCGGCAGGTCGCCCCCTAGAGTGGCGCCACCATGGCGCTCCATATATACTCCTGCCGGCCCACCCGCTCCTCAGTTCCTTCTTGCCGGCTACTCTGACAGTGGGGAAGGAGGGCGGGTGCGGAATGGATATGAGCAACACATCTCGAAGAACAACAGTTACAAAGGTGAGTAACCGTCTTTTCTTCTTCGAGTGATTGCTCATATCCATTCCAGTTAGGTGAATCCCAAGCCTTACAAAGGCGGTGGGGTCGGAGTGAAATGTGGCAGAATAAAACTGCCGAGCCAGAGGCTACAGCCTCTCTTGACTGCTGAACCAGGGCATACTGCGAAGCAAAGGTAAGGACCGAGGACCAATGGAGCTTCGCGACAGGTCTCGTGGGTAGAAACACGAGCCAGCAAGGCGGCAGATGAAGCCTGAGCCCTGGTAGAATGCACGGTGATGTGGCTTGGGGAACTATGAGCCAAATCATAACAAGTGGGGATGTCCGCCATCACCCAAGATGAGATCCTCTGAGAGGAAAACAAGCAAGCCCTCCCTTTGGCCCACTACCGGGGCAGAGCTGGGGCGCCTTAGGCAATGATTCTGTCAGCACAATATAATGCGAGCACTCCACAGATGTCCAAGGAGTGCAACGGTTATGCCCATTGCGTTGAGCTGTGGGTAACATGAAAGGCCAAAACACTTTAGGGAGGAAAGCCGGGTGCAGTCATAACTGCATCTTGTCTTTGTGGAACCTTCGTAAGAGCTCTGATCTCAGAGACCCGTCTGGCCAAGACTAGGTTGAGGTCCCAGGGCGGGGCTGGGCGGCGCACCCGAGGGTGCAAGCGCTCCAAGCCCTTGAGGGACCTCGAACCCATAGAGCGTGGGACACTGAACGTCCATCTTAGCCTGCTGGAAGGTAGGGATGGCTGCTGAGAGTATCCTCAGCGATGATACCGCCAGATCCTGCCGCTGAAGGCCAGAGGCAGGCCAAATAGAGGGGATCGAGACCTCAGCAGGAGCAAGATCGAGCGTACTGCAGCTGTAAAGGAAACGCTTCCACCTGGCTCGGTACGTTGACCAGGTGGAAGGCTGCCTGTCACCCCGACTCAGGTACGCAGGAGCCACCGTGAGGCGAAGAGGCTGCAGGTCCGAGTGACGAAGCCTGTCATTGCCCTGAGTGATGAGGTCTGGGCTGACAGGCCGAGCAACGTGGTATGTCAGTGCTGCCTGGACCACTCTGGAGTGATCATGATGATGCACGCTCTGCCCCTGCGGAGTTTGAGCAGGACGTAACGAACCAGTGGGAACAGTGGGAAGGCATAATGCAGTTGGCCGTTCCACGGCATCAGGAATGCGTCCAAGATCGATTCCGAGGAGAGACCTTGGAAGGAGCAGAACACCTGGCATTTCCTGCTCTCGCGGTGAGCGAACAGGTCTGTGTGAGGAACCATCTCCACTTCCGGAAAGCGGGACGCCTCACATGGGGCAGAGTGATCACTCGTAAGACAGGAAAAACCTGCTGAGTCAAAGAGTTAAGACGTTCCGAACGCCTGGGAGAAAGGACGTCGCCAGCTCCATCGAGTGGGCCATGCAAAAGACCCGGAAATGGATGGCCTCCTGACAAAAAAGAGGGAAGGACTATGTCCCCCCTGAATACTTATGAAGCACCTGGCCATTGTGTTGGCTGTAAACACCGAGATACAACGGCCTCGCAGCTGCCGCTGGAACCCCTGGCATGCCAGGCGGACTACTCTCATTTTTGCGGCATTAATGAGGAATGCCAGCTCTCTAGAAGACCGAAGGCCTTAAGCTCGGAGGTGACCATGAGCACTCGAGCAGAGAGATGATGCGTCCGCCGTCAGGGGCAGTGAGGGCTGGGGCGGATGAAACCGCATCCCTGTCCACACCAAGGAGGGAGTTAGCCACCACTCTAGGGAGCCTAAGGCGTTCGAGGGAACGGTGACTACCATGACCACTGGCTCCCTGTCCAAGCGGTACGCCGAGGTGGGCCGGACTTGGAGAGGACGGAGGCGGAGCTTGGCGTGTTTGGTTACAAACTTGCAGGCAACCATGGACCCAGGAGACTGAGACAAGAACGAGCTGAGGTCGTTGGGAAAGCCTTCAGACCTCAGATGATTGTTGCCATCGCCTAAAACCGCAGTTGTGATAAGCAGGCTCCGGCTAGGTAGGAGACCAAGATCGCCCCTAGGAAGCCCAACCTCTGCGTGGGAACCAGAGTGGATTGCTCTATAGTAATCATCAGGCCTTGAGCTGTGAATAAGACCGTGACGATGCCCACGGGCTGAGTGGTTTGAGTCTCAGAGTCTCCTCGGATAAGCGAATCGTCCCAATACGGAAAAACGCATATCCGACATAGCTACGGTAGGCGGCGACTATGGCCGTAAACCGGGAGTATTCACCGCTGGCTATAAAGCGGAGGCATCTCCCGTGCAGAGGGAAGATGGCATTGCGAAAGTACGCGTCCTTCCTATCCAGGGCGGCATAGTAGCCCCCAGGAGGCAAGGATGGAATAATGGTTCCCAGGGATACCATGCAGAACTTCAACCTTATCCCAAACCGGTTGAGTCCATGCAGGACCAGGGAGGTCTGAGACCTGTGTTCGAGTGGGGGACTAGGGCATAACGGGAGTAAAACCCCTAGCCCCTTTCGTCCGCTGAAGGGGGACAGGGCTGGAGCAATTTAAAGGTGGTACCTATGCTCCATCGTGCGCAGGACCCAGCGATCTGAAAGTAACTGGGGCCATGCCAGGAGAAAGCGGGATCAGGATCCCGTCCTGCGACTGGTACACCGCCCTCCGGCGAACCTTGGAAGGTCCGTCTTTTGTCCCCGTGGTAATTGCGAGGGACCTTGACTTTGGCTTTTTAGGGGGCCTGACTTTTGTCTGCAACCACCTTGGCCTTGCCGTTCTCCAGAGTTCTGCCTCTGGCTAGGCACAGAGTATGGCGGCTGGGGCCATAAAGGCCTGCGTTTGGTCGCTGGCGTATACATGCTGAGACGCATTAGGACCCTATTGTCCAGCAGGCTTCGCAGTCTGGGGCTGTCTCTACCGCGAAGATGCCTTTACCAACAAAGGGTAAATTCTTTCCCCCGTCCTTCAAGACGGCAGCGAACTCCAGGTGGGAGGTTCGAGGGAGAAACTCCTCCACCCAGGTGCTATAATTATCGCAGCTAAGCAAGGCTTGTTGCTTTGCTACCCAGAGGTGCAGGGCCCCTGCAGAGTACACCTTGCATTCGCCAAGGCTCTTTCTGCTTCGGGGCTGGCGCCCGCTGGCCATCATATCAGGATCGTGGTCCTGAGCATAAAATCTGCGCATATGAGATGACACGGATGCGTGTCCGGACGGCCATGGAGGTACGAAAGAAGGCACGGGCCGAGTCTCTGACTCACTCGGACCTTGCCCAACTCGGCACCGGAGACCGGCATCGGGAGGCGTATCGGTACCTGGAACGAGATCCAGACCCGCAACCAGAACGGTGTCGGGAGGTCGACCGAGATCTCGAGGCTCGGAGAAGAGCTACAGGAGTCAAGGTACCTGCCCCGGTGCCAGATGTCGGAACGGTGCCGATAGCGGGTCGGCGAACGGGATACCGACCGGTGCAGCGAGTGTGACCAGTACCGAGGAAAACAGCACCGGGACTGCCAGTGGTGTCCGGCGTGCCGACAGGACTTGGAGTGTCTGCGGGACCGTGATCATGAACGGTGCCGCTCTGCTGTACTGACAGGGGACAGTCCCTTGAAGAGACTGTATTACCCGTACCGGCGGTGCCCGAGTCAGGCAGCACTGACTCTGTCATGGCACTGAGAGCCCTCGCCGTTGGTAACATCTCCGGCGTGCAGGGAACAGCAGGCTCAACCACAGAGCGTACTGGGGAGCTGTCAGGCACCGGATTCGACGGCCCTCGTGGGGCCGGGATCCACGGTACCGAGGTCATCAGAGCTTCGGTAGGTGCCGGTGCCGGGCGAACCGAGCTAGATAAGCTGTCTGGCTGCGGTGCCGTCAGCACTGAAGCAGCGGGAGTAATACGCTCAACCACGGCGCGTGCCGGGGAGCCGTCGGGCACCGGATTCGATAGCCCTTGTGGGACTGGAATCGACGGTGCCGATGTTGTCGGTGCCTCAGAGGCTTCGGTTGGCATGGAAGCAGCCGGAGCAGGAGCTCAACCACGGCGCGTGCCGGGGAGCCGTCAGGCACCGGATTCTACGGCCCTTGCGGGACCGGGATCGACGGTGCCGACGTCATCGGTGCCGCAGCAGGTGTCGGTGCCGGGCGATCCGACTTAGACCAGCCCTCTGGCCGCGGTGCCGTTGGCACGGAAGCAGCCGGAGCATTAGCTCGACCACGGCGCGTGCCGGGGAGCCGTCAGGCACCGGATACTACGGCCCTTGTGGGACCGGGATCGACGGTGCCGACGTCATCGGTGCCGCAGCAGGTGTCGGTGCCGGGCGATCCGACGTAGACGAGCTCTCTGGCTGCGGTGCCGTTGGCACGGAAGCAGCAGGAGCAATACGCTCAACCACGGCGCGTGCCTGGGAGCCGTCAGGCACCGGATTCTACGGCCCTTGTGGGACCGGGATCGACGGTGCCGACGCCATCGGTGCCGCAGCAGGTGTCGGTGCCGGGTGATCCGACGTAGACGAGGCCTCTGGCTGCGGTGCCGCTGGCACGGAGCAGCAGGAGCAATACGCTCAACCACGGCGCGTGCCGGGGAGCCGTCAGGCACCGGATTCTACGGCCCTTGTGGGACCGGGATCGACGGTGCCGACGACATCGGTGCCGCAGCAGGTGTCGGTGCCGAGCGATCCGACGTAGACGAGCCCTCTGGCTGCGGTGCCGCTGGCACGGAAGCAGCAGGAGCAATACGCTCAACCACGGCGCGTGCCGGGGAGCCGTCAGGCACCGGATTCTACGGCCCTTGTGTGACCGGGATCAACGGTGACGACGTCATCGGTGCCGTAGCAGGTGTCGGCGCCGGGCGATCCGACTTAGACGAGCTCTCTGGCTGCGGTGCCGCTGGCACGGAAGCAGCAGGAGCAATACGCTCAACCACGGCGCGTGCCGGGGAGCCGTCAGGCACCGGATTCTACGGCCCTCGTGGGACCGGGATCGACGGTGCCGACGTCGTCGGTGCCGGGCGAGCCATCTTAGACGAGCTGTCTAGCTGTGGTGCAGCTGGCACAGAAGCAGCAGGAGCAGTAAGCTCTACCACGGCGCGAGCCGGGGAGCTGCCAGGCACCGGATTCCATGGTCCTGGGGGACTGGAATCGACGGAGCCGAAGTCATCGGTGCCTCTGCAGGTGACGGTGCCGGATTACGCAACTTAGGCGAGCTCTCTGGCTGCGATGCAGGTGGCACGGAAGCAGCGGGAGCAGGGGGCTCAACCACGGCGCGTGCCGGGGAGCCGCCAGGCACCAGCAGGAATCGTAGACTCTCTCGACCTCGGAAGAAGGGAGCGGTGCCGAGTCGACATCGGTGCCGGCGACGGTCGGTGCCGAAAGGCCTTGGTGGTACCGGCGGGGTCCGGTGCCGAGGAGGCGCTTCTGCCCGCCGCTTGAACATCGCTCGGCGCCCAAGGTGGAGGGGTAAGTGAAAGTCCCGCACCTTTTGTTCTCGGCTTAAAAGCCTTGCAAATGGGGCACTTATCTGTCAAGTGTGATTCCCTGAGGCACTTCAAACAGGAGTCATGTAGATCTCTCTTCGGCCGCGGCTTCTGGCAAGCCGGGCCCATTTTAAAACCCGGTGAGCCATGCATGGCTCCGGCACTGGGCTCATGGAAGGGGCTACTTCCTGAACCCCGCTAACTAAACTAACCATGTTAGCAAAGAAAACACGTATAACCATACAAATATATATATAAAAGTGTTATAACTGCATAATTATATACGAGAAAACGAGTAGCTAGGGAAGTGGAGGTCAGCTAAGCCGCGCTCCACTGTTCCAACGACCGACACGGGCGGTAAGAAGGAACTGAGGAGCGGGTGGGCCGGCAGGAGTATATATGGAGCGCCATGGTGGCGCACTCTAGGGGGCGACCTGCCGGCCCACTGAGTTGCTAGGGTAAAAGTTTTCCGACGAATGTGCACGCGCGGCGCGCACACCTAACTGGAATGGATATGAGCAATCACTCGAAGAAGAACCTGCAGTTCAGACAACAAACACAGGAGGGCACCCCAACACAAGAAAACAGGAACCATGCCTAACAAGACAAAAATGGAGGCCGAAGAACAAATCGAAGACTCCGAGCACAGGCGAGATATGGAAAAAAAATACAGGAACTAGAAATAAAGCAAAAAGAGATGGAGCTGAGAGAAAGAGAAAGAGAGGCAACTCACAAACAAGAGATGGAAAGGCTACAAAAACAAGAAAAAGCCAACAATGCAGCCCACCAACAAGAGTTGGAAAAACAGAGGGAGGCCCACTGACAGGCCATGGAATTAGAAAAGGCTAAGCAACAGGCTCCAGCCAATCCTAACAACCCTTCGCCTATTATGGTTCCACATCCCAGGAAATTTCCCACCTACAGGGCAGGTGATGACATCGAAGCCTTCTTGGAAAATTTTGAAAGAGCCTGTCTTGGGTACGGCATCCCTGAAAACCAGTACATGGTAGAATTGAGGCCACAGCTCAGTGGACCTTTAGCAGAGGTGGCAGCTGAAATGCCTAAGGAGAACATGAACGACTATAAACTTTTTCAAACCAAGGCCAGATACAGAATGGGGATAACCCCGGATCATGCCCGTCAGCGTTTCAGAACCCAAAAGTGGAAACCAGATGTGTCATTTCCCAAACACGCCTACTACGTTGGGAAAAATTATGAGGCCTGGATATCAGGACACAATGTTAAATCCTTGGAAGAACTGCACCTCCCCATACAAATGGAGCAGTTCTTGAATGATGTTCCTGAGGACATAACACGGTACATACAAGATGGAAAACCCAAAAATCTCACTGAGGCGGGGGAGATTGGAGCCAGATGGATGGAAGTGGCAGAAAGCAAGAAAGCTACTGTCAAGGGGAACGAATACCCCAGAGGGCACACCGACCATAAACCCTACAACCGAGGGCAGCCAAAAACCCCACTTACAACCCAAGTAAAGCCACAGACACACTATTCTTCCACCTCACCAGTCTCCAGTAACTCACCTCGACCCAGTGACCCATCAGATGGAAGATACTTTAAGTGTAATGAACTGGGACATATCAAGGCCCACTGTCCAAAGAACGCCATCCGAGTGCAGTTCATTACACCACCATCACCCAAAAGATCCCTAGGCCCAGATGCCTCTCAAATACCCTTGGAGCAAAGGGAAAATTTGAGAGTGGGTGGAAAGAAGGTTACTGAGTGGAGAGACACGGGGGCACAAGTGTCAGCTATCCACCAATCCTTCATTGACCCCAAATTCATCAACCCAAAAGCCTAAGTGACAATTTACCCCTTCATGTCACAAGCTGTAGACTTGCCTGCAGCTGAACTGCCTGTCCAGTACAAAGGCTGGTCAGGGATGTGGACTTTTGCAGTCTATGACAATTATCCTATCCCCATGCTACTGGGGGAAGACTTGGCCAACCAGGTGAAGCGAGCCAAGAGAGTGGGAATGGTTACACGTAGCCAAACCAGGCAAGCTTCCAAACCCATTCCTGTTCCTGAGCCGTCCACAGACGCCCCGTCTGTGTTACCAGAGACCCAGACAGAGGTAGTGGACCCGGATTCCATGCCAACCACTGAAACAGCCACAGCGCCTCCAGTCCCAGGCCCGGAACTGGAACAGCAACCAGCACCAGCAATTGCAACCACATCTTCAAACTCAACGCCAGAGGGCGCCAGCGAGCCAAAACTGGCAGAAGCAACAGACAGCCATACCCAAAAGGCTCAGCCAGAGCCTGAAATACCCTCAGGTGCACCAGCGGAGAGCGGTTCACCAGCAACGGAAACAACCCCATCACCTACATTGCTTCCAGAGGGACCAAGCCCAAGTCCCCAGTCTGAGGAAGAACTGGTGACCCCAGCCTCAAGGGAACAGTTCCAGACTGAGCAGGAAGCAGATGACAGCCTTCAGAAAGCGTGGGTGGCGGCATGGAGCACCCCACCGCCTCTCAGCTCTTCTAATCGATCCCGGTTTGTTATAGACCAAGGACTTTTATACAAGGAGATTCTTTCTGTTGGACACCGGGAAGAATGGCAGCCGCAAAAACAGTTGGTGGTTCCAACTAAGTACCGGGGGAAGCTCTTAAGCTTAGCCCATGATCATCCCAGTGGCCATGCTGGGGTGAACAGAACCAAGGACCGGTTAGGGAAGTCCTTCCACTGGGAGGGGATGGGCAAGGACGTTGCCAAGTATGTCCGGTCTTGTGAGGTATGCCAAAGAGTGGGAAAACCCCAAGACCAGGTCAAGGCCCCTCTCCAGCCACTCCCCATAATTGAGGTCCCATTTCAGCAAGTAGCTGTGGATATTCTGGGTCCTTTCCCAAAAAAGACGCCCAGAGGAAAGCAGTACGTACTGACTTTCATGGACTTTGCTACCCGATGGCCGGAAGCAGTAGCTCTAGGCAACACCAGGGCTAACACTGTGTGCCTGGCCCTAACAGACATTTTTGCTACAAACTGACCATGCTGCACTAAAGTGGCTTCATACTGCCAAGGGGAACAACAAAAAACTTCTTCGTTGGAGTTTAGCTCTCCAAAATTTTAATTTTAAATTCAGCACATCTCAGGAGCTTCTAACAAAGTAGCTGATGCACTCTCCCGTGAGAGTTTCTCACAATCCAGTAGTTAAAAAGTGTTCTTAAACTGTAGAAGTCTGTTAGTTATATACTTAGTGGTATATGTAAAGGTGCATGTGTTGTATTAATCTGTTTAGTTTAAAGTTCTAGGAGGAAATCGCCGCCAGTGAGCTTCCCCACTGTCTGCAATTTGGGGGGCGTGTCATAAACAGATAGCTAAGGGTTAATGTCTCTTTCACCTGGAAAGAAGTAATCTGAAACATCTGACCAGAGGACCAATCAGGAAACCAGACTTTTTCAGGTCTGGGTGGAGGGAAGTTTGTGTCTGAGTTCTTTGTCTTCTGCCTGTCCCTCTCGGCTATGGGAAGGATTTTTCTATTTCCTGCTTTCTAATCTTCTGTTTCCAAGTTGTGAGTACAAAAATAGGTTTGGTTTTTTTGTATTTACATGTATGTAGTTGCTGGAGTGTTTTGAATTGTATTCATTTTGAATAAGGCTGTTTATTCATATTTCTTTTAAGCAATTGACCCTGTATTTGTCACCTTAATACAGAGAGACCATTTTTATGTATTTTTCTTTCTTTTTATATAAAGCTTTCTTTTTAAGACCTGTTGGAGTTTTTCTTTAGTGGGGAACTCCAGGGAATTGAGTCTGTGCTCACCAGGGAATTGGTGGGAGGAAGAAATCAGGGGGAAATCTGTGTGTGTTAGATTTACTAGCCTGACTTTGCATTCCCTCTGGGTGAGGGGGGAAGGGAGATTAGCTCTTGGTACTTCTGTTTTCCAAGGCTGGAAACGGGGAGGGTGGAATCCCTCTGTTTAGATTCACGGAGTTTGCTTCTGTTTATCTCTCCAGGAACCCAGGGAGGGAATACCTGGAAGGGAGAAGGGAAGGGAAATGGTTTATTCCCCTTTGTTGTGAGACTCAAGGAATTTGGGTCTTGGGGTCCCCAGGGAAGGTTTTTGGGGGGACCAGAGTGCCCCAAAACACTCTAATTTTTTGGGTGGTGGCAGCTTTACCAGGTCCAAGCTGGTAACTAAGCTTGGAGGTTTTCATGCTAACCCCCATATTTTGGACACTAAGGTCCAAATCTGGGACTAGGTTATGATATGCTTGACCCTCCCTGCTCTGCCCCAGGCCTTGCCCCCACTCCACCCTTTCCCCCAAAGCCTCACCCCACCTTTTCCCACTTCCACCCCACCTCCACTCTGCCTCTTCCTGTTCCATTACACACCCTCCCCCGAGCCTCCCCGCCATTTCTCCACCTCTTCCTGCCCTGCTTCTTCCCCCCCAGCACCTCCTGTCCACTGCTGAACAGCTGATCAGCAGTGCACGGGAGGTGCTCGGGGTGAAGGAGAAAAGCTGATTGGTGGGGCTATCGGTAGGTGCTCAGCACACACTATTTTTTTTCTGTGGGTGCTCCAGCCCTGGAGTGGCATGGCATGGACCACTCCCAATGGCAAGGGGCATGCTGGCAACACAGGGCTGAGTGGGCCATTGTACATCTGGCAACTGCCAGTTTGTAAATAGCGCCCTGCACTGGGCTGGATGACGCAGGTCCGCACCTGCCATGCCATGCTCCATTGCCTCCATGGGGGCCCACAAATATGTTTGATGCCAGGTCCACAAAAGGTTAGTCCAGCCCTGGACCTGACCCTTAATCAATTAAAAGGATTTTAACATTAGGCCTGTGATTTCTGTCCTAATATCGCACAGGCAAGGCTTGAAATGAGTGGGGTCAAAAAGCTGGCTTTTATTGTGGCTGTTGAGACTACCATCTTATTCTCCTGCACATCAGCATTCATTTGAAAAAAATGTAAGTGGAACTGAAACCTGCCTGAATATGTAGAGAGCCTGAAACAGTAGCTCTGAGAGCTGTGTACTGAAGTGTTAACTCAGTTATCAATTATGACATTTTCATCAATAGGCTTCTATTTCCCTGCTGTCAAAGCATGTAAAAAAGTACAGGAAAGATCACAGATCCCCACACTCTACTCTCAATAGTGTCTTGTTTTGGTGCCCAAGTGAACAGTGTTTGGGAGAGAGCCACCACTCCCCCCCACCCCGGATCTCACCTATGGAACCAAAAGACTGGGGTAGAGGAGTGAAGCCTGAGGGTAGATGTGAGCCCACTAGGGAGGAGTCAGTCTTCCAGAGCCCAGCAGGGCATCCCAGACTACTGAGGAGCATAACAGGCCCAGCAGCGTAGCACATCCGCTTTGAAAGTGGGTTCCTCTCTGCTCTAATGTCTATCTGCAGACTGCACTGGTTACACTCAGTTCAGTTTTCAAGCTTTGTTTTGCCACCATGAAGGCTAGAAACAAATTTTTAAAATGAAAGTTTAGGTTCCAATGTCTTCACACCAGTCTGGGAGTTGAGGAAGGGGAGGGGCTTACGTACATGCCTGTTGTTTTAGTTCTTAATAAGACCAGACCCAGGATGACTGAGTGGAAATATGGGAGAGGACATCGCTTTTGTTTGCCCAGTCTGAGCCCTGCGTGCTGGAGTAGCTAGAGGAAAAGTTGCTGACAGCAGTGCCATCTTCTTACCATAACTGACAAAAATATTATAAAAAGAATTTGGAATTTAGAGCACCAACACATTCTTGCATTACTCTCAAGCCTGAATCATTGGAAAAGGTTACCTTAGTCAACTAGTAATGCCACCTGCCTGGGAAAAGCACATCCTCTACAGTCATCCCTCAAGGGGTTTTAATCTAACCTCCTCTTGAGCACATGTAGCTATGGTGCCTTAACTACCTTCAGGGTAGAGCTTTCGATCATCTCATTGCCCTTATGACTTACATTTTGTTTCTAAAGTCATACCAACATTTTCCTTTTCTCATTTCCAGCCATTGTTCCTTGCTATGCCATTTTAAACCACTGTTAATAATCTCACCCCTTCTTATACTATTTCCATTCAAACATGTATAGTATATTATCATAGCCTCTAATTCTACTTTTTCTGAAGTTGTGTCTGTTAAGTTCCTTTAGCCTCTCAGAATTTAGATTATACTTTGTCATAGTTATTTCTTAGATCCTATCTAATACACCTGGGGTAGGATTCACAAAGGTACTTAGGTGCCTATCTCCCATTGAAATCAATGGGAGCTAGGCACGTAAATATCTTTGTGAATCACACCCTGGCTGCATGTACTTATGTAATAAACAAATACATATTCACATGACAATAAATATTAAAAGCACAGTTATGCAGAACAACTCAAACATTAGCAATATACAAATCATAATTAGAATGATCTTAATTATATATCTATATCTATTCCAGAATAGCTATTGCCTCTTATGCAGCTGCATGACATTATAAACTCTTGTTCAGCGTGACTCACACTTACTCCAAATTCCTTTTTCACTTACTGCTCTTCATGCAGTGTTCTCCTTTGACTTTATGCCAAATATTATTTTTACCATGTATATTATTTTACATTTATCCACACTGAATCTTATTCATTTCAAAGGTTTCTACGCTACTCTGTTTGCTATTTCCAGCCTTTCCTAGTTTGGTATCATCTCTAAATATACTCAGTGTTACAATCTTCTTTATCTTCCACATCAATAGGGTGAGACCATGGCTTTTATGGCCTGTTTTCAAAGATTCTGAGCACCTGAGCTCCCATTGATTTCAGTGGGATTTGTGAGTGCAAAATCAAGCCAGAAGCCATAATCCCTACTACATTATGCGTGGAGTTTCATCACCCCAGTGACAGCTTTCAGATACACTGTGCCTCAGACATGGCGGATTTGCTACAACCATTAACAGGGTGCAGCATTACCTCTCTGTGTTGACAGAGTTATTTTGGCTAGTATAGATGGGGAAGAGTCTTTTTCCCTGCTTCCACCCTCTTCCTTCCCATAAGATGTATAGCTCTGCTGTCAGCACTAGAGCCCCTTAGTCCTTTTGAACTGGATGGAGGGATTGAGGTTTCTGCCTGACTCCAGCTCATAGGCACCAAAGGCAGATTGTGGAGGGAAAGCTCCTTCTGCCCCCACTCATGTAGGTCTAGTCACTGGATTTTAACTAAGTATTGATCCAAGTACTGACCTGCGTGGAATCCTACTTGTTATTTCTCCTCAAACTAATGGGGCACAGTACTGTGAAAGATTACTCTGGGTTTAACACCCACAAGAAATAAAAGACGGTTACTCACCTTTGTAACTGTTGTTCTTCGAGATGTGTTGCTCATATCCATTCCAGTTAGGTGTGTGCGCCGCGCATGCACATTCGTCGGAAAACTTTTACCCTAGCAACTCAGTGGGCTGGCAGGTCGCCCCCTAGAGTGGAGCCATCATGGCGCTTGATATATACCCCTGCCGGCCCACCCGCTCCTCAGTTCCTTCTTGCCGGCTACTCCGACAGTGGGGAAGGAGGGCAGGTGTGGAATGGATATGAGCAACACATTTCGAAGAACAACAGTTACAAAGGTGAGTAACCATCTTTTCTTCTTCGAGTGATTGCTCATATCCATTCCAGTTAGGTGAATCCCAAGCCTTACGTAGGCGGTGGGGTCGGAGTGAAATGTGGCAGAATGAAAACTGCTGAGCCAGAGGCTACAGCATCTCTTGACTGTTGAACCAGGGCATACTGCAAAGCAAAGGTATGGACCGAGGACCAATGGAGCTGCGCGACAGATCTCGTGGGAAGGAACACGAGCCAGCAAGGCGGCAGATGAAGCCTGAGCCCTGGTAGAATGCACGGTGATGTGGCTTGGGGAAATATGAGCCAAATCATAACAAGATGAGATCCTCTGAGAGGAAAACGAGGAAGCCCTCCCTTTGGCCCGCTACCGTCACAGAGCTGGGGCACCTTACGAAATGGTTCTGTCAGCGCAATATAAATGCGAGCACTCCACAGATGCTCAAGGAGTGCAATGGTTGTGCCCATTGCGTTGAGCTGTGGGTAACATGAAAGGCCGAAACCACCTTAGGGAGGAAAGCCGGGTGCGGTCATAACTGCACCTTGTCTTTGTGAAACCTAGTGTACGGCGGAACCACCGTAAGAGCCCTGAGCTCGGAGACCCGTCTGGCCGACGTAACAGCTACGAGGAAAGATGTCGTCCAAGACAGGTATAGCAGAGGGCCAGTCGTGAACGGCTCGACTGGGGGAGACATAAGTCTGGTTAAAACTAGGTTGAGGTCCCAGGTTGGGGCTGGGCGGCGCACCCGAGGGTGCAAGCGCTCCAAGCCCTTGAGGGACCTCGAACCCATAGAGCGTGAGAACACGGAACGTCCAGCTTAGCCTGGCTGGAAGGTAGAGATGGCTGCCGAGTGTATCCTCAGCGATGATACCGCCAGGTCCTGCCGCTGAAGGCCAGAGGCAGGCCAAATAGAGGGGATCGAGACCTCAGCAGGAGCAAGATCGAGCGTATTGCAGCTGTAGAAGAAATGCTTCCACCTGGCCCGGTACGTTGACCAGGTGGAAGGCTTTCTGTCACCCCGGCTCAGTTACACAGCAGCCACACCGTGAGGCGAAGAGGCTGCAGGTCTGAGTGACGAAGCCTGTCGTTGCCCTGAGTGATGAGGTCTGGGTGGGTTGGCAGGGTAATTGGGTCTGTTATTGACAGGCCGAGCAACGTGGTATATCAGTGCTGCCTGGACCACTCTGGAGTGATCAAGATGATGCACGCTCTGCCCCTGCGGAGTTTGAGCAGGACCTAATGAACCAGTGGGAACAGTGGGAAGGCATAATGGGGTTGGCCTTTTCCCGGCACCAGGAATGCGTCCAAGATCGATCCCGAGGAGAGACCTTGGAAGAAGCAGAACATCTGGCATTTTCCGCTCTCGCGGTGAGCGAACAGGTCTATGTGAGGAACCATCTCCACTTCTGGAAAGCAGAACGCCTCACATGGGGCAGAGTGATCACTCGTAAGACAGGAAAGTCCTGCTAAGTCAAAGCGCCAAGACGTTCCGAACCCCTGGGAGAAAGGACGTCACCAGCTCCATCGAGTGGGCCATGCCAAAGTCCCGGAAATGGATGGCCTCCTGACAAAAGGGGGGAGGACCATGTCCCTCCCTGGATATTCATGAAGCACATGGCCGTTGTGTTGGCTCTAAACACCGAGATACAACGGCCTCGCAGCTGCCGCTGGAACCCCTGGCACGCCAGGCGGACTACTCTCATTTTTGGGGCATTGATGTGGAATGCCAGCTCCCGAGAAGACCAAAGGCCTTAAGCTCGGAGGTGACCATGAGCACTCGAGCAGAGAGATGACGCGTCCGTCGTCAGGGGCAGTGAGGGCTGGGGCGGATGAAACCGCATCCCTGCCCACCCCAGGGCGGGAGTTAGCCACCACTCTAGGGAGCCTAAGGTGCTCGAGGGAACGGTGACTACCATGACCATCGGCTCCCTGTCCGGGTGGTACGCCGAGATGAGCCGGACTTGGAGAGGATGGAGGCGGAGCTTGGCGTGTTTGGTTACAAATTTGCGGACAACCATGGACCCAGGAGACTGAGACAAGTACGAGCCGAGGTCGTTGGGAAAGCCTGCAGACCTCAGATGATTGTTGCCATCGCCTAAAACCGCAGTTGTGATAAGCAGGCTCCAGCTAGGTAGGAGACCAGGATAGCCCCTAGGAAGTCCAACCTCTGCGTGGGAACCAGAGTGGATTGCTCTATAGTAATTATCAGGCCTTGACCCGTGAATAAAACCGTGATGATGCCCACGCGCTGAGTGGTTTGTGTCTCAGAGTCTCCTCGGATAAGCGAATCGTCCAGAAACGGAAAAACACATATCCGACATCAGCGAAGGTAGGCGGCGACTATGGCCGTAAACCAGAAGTACTGACAGTTGGCTAGAAAGCGGAGGTATCTCCTGTGCGGAGAGATAATTGCGTTGCAAAAGTACGCGTCCTTCATATCCAGGGTGGCATAGTAGCCCCCAGGAGGCAAGGATGGAATAATGGTTCCCAGGGATACCGTGCGGAACTTCAACCTTATCCTAAACCGGTTGAGTCCATGCAGGACTAGGAAGGTCTGCGACCTGCGTTCGAGTGGGGGACTAGGGCATAACGGGAGTAAAACCCCTTGCCCCTTTCGTCCGCTGAAGGGGGACAGGGCTGGAACAAATTAGAGGTGGTACCTATGCTCCACCGTGCGCAGGACCCAGCGATCTGAAATTAACTGGGGCCACGCCAGGAGAAAGCGGGATTGGGATCCCGGCCTGTGACTGATACACCGCCCTCAGGCACACCTTGGAAGGTTCGTCTTTGGTCCCAGTGGTAATTGCGAGGGACCTTGACCTTGGCTCTTTAGGGGTCCCGACGTTCGTCTGCGACCACCTTGTCCTCGCTGTTTGCCAAAGTCCTGTCTCTGGCTAGGCACAGAGTATGGCGGCTGGGGACAGAAAAGGCCTGCGTTTGGTCGCTGGCATATGCATGCTGAGAGAGCGCATTAGGACCCTATTGTCCATCAGGCTCCGCAGCCTGGGGCTGTCTTTGCTGCGAAGAGGCCTGTACCAACAAAGGGTAAATCCTGAATGGCATACTGCAGCTCTGGCTGGAGGCTTGAAACCTGAAGCCATGAGATGCACCTCATGGCGACACCAAAGGCCAGAGTCCTGGCTGCAGAGTCTGCTGCGTCCAACGAGGCCTGGAGGGACGCTCTGGGTACCTTTTATCCCCCGTCCTCCAAAACGGCAGCGAACTCTTGGCGGGAGTTTTGAGGGAGAAACTCCATAAACTAAACTACCTTCACCCAGGTGCTACAATTATCGCAGCTAAGCAAGGCTTGTTGCTTTGCTACCCAGAGCTGCAGGGCCTCTGCAGAGTACACCTGGCGGCCAAGCAGGTTCATTCGCCAAGCCTCTTTTGGTTTCGGGGCTGGCGCCCGCTGGCCATCATATCAGAATCGTGGTCCTGAGCATAAGATCTGTGCATGTGGGATGACACGGATGCGTGTCCGGATGACCATGGAGGTACTAAAAGAAGGCACAGGCAGAGTCTCTGACTCTATCGGACCTTGCCCAACTCGGCACCGGGGATCGGCACCGGGAGGCGTACCGGTACCTGGAACGAGATCCAGACCCGCAACCAGAACGGTGCCGGGAGGTCGACCGAGATCTCAAGGCTCGGGGAGAGGCTACAGGAGTCAAGGTACCTGTCGCGGTGCCGGGAGTCGGAACGGTGCCGATAGCGGGTCGGCGAACGGGATACCGACCGGTGCAGCGAGTGCGACCAGTACCGATGAGGAAAACAGCACCGGGACTGTAAGTGGTGTCGGGCGTGCCGACAGGACCTGGAGTGTCTGCGGGACCGTGATCATGAACGGTGCCGCTCTGCTGTGCTGACAGAGGACGGTCACATGAAGAGACTGTATTACCCGCACCGGCGGTGCCGGGGTCAGGCAGCATCGACTCTGTCATGGCAATGAGATCCCTCGCCATTGGTAATGTCTCCGGCGTGGAGGGAACAGCAGGCTCAACCACAGTGCATACTGGGGAGCTGTCAGGCACCGGATTCGACGGCCCTCGTGGGACCGGGATCGATGGTACCGAGGTCATCAGAGCTTCGGTAGGTGTCGGTGCCGGGTGATCCGAGTTAGATGAGCTGTCTAGCTGCGGTGCCGTCGGCACGGAAGCAGCAGGAGCAATA
This sequence comes from Gopherus evgoodei, assembly GCF_007399415.2. NCBI lineage: Eukaryota > Metazoa > Chordata > Testudines > Testudinidae > Gopherus > Gopherus evgoodei. The sequence goes on from NC_044325.1 coordinate 58,642,809, forward strand.
AGCTCAACCACGGCGCGTGCCGGGGAGCCATCAGGCACCGGATTCAACGGCCCTTGTGGGACTGGAATCGACGGTGCCGACGTTGTCGGTGCCTCCGAGGTGTCGGTGCTGGGCAATCCGACTTAGACGAGCTCTCTGGCTGCGGTGCCGTTGGCACGGAAGCAGCAGGAGCAGTAAGCTCTACCATGGCGCGTGCCGGGGAGCTGTCAGGCACTGGATTCAATGGCCCTGGGGGACTGGAATCGACGGTGCCGATGTCGTCGGTGCCTCTGCAGGTGCCGGTGCTGGGCGATCCGACTTAGACGAGCTCTCTGGCTGCGATGCAGGTGGCTCAGAAGCAGCAGGAGCAGGGGGCTCAACCACGGCGCGTGCCGGGGAGCCATCAGGCACCAGCAGGAATCGTAGGCTTTGTCGACCTCGGAGGAAGGGAGCGGTGCCGAGTCGACTTCGGTGCCGGCGACGGCCGGTGCCGAAAGGCCGTGGCAGTACCGGCGGGGTCCGGTGCCGAGGAGGCGCTTCTGCCAGCCGCTTGATCATCGCTCGGCGCCCAAGGTGGAGGGGTAAGTGAAAGTCCCGCTCCTTTTTGTTCTCGGCTTAAAAGCCTTGCAAATGGGGCACTTAGCTGTCAAGTGTGATTCCCTGAGGCACTTCAAACAGGAGTCGTGTGGATCTCCCTTCGGCATCGGCTTCTGGCAGGCCGAGCCCATTTTAAAACCCGGTGAGTCGTGCATGGGCTCCGGCACCAGGTTCATGGAAGGGGCTACTTCCTGAACCCCGCTAACAATTACTAATTAACTATGTTAGCAAAGAAAAACGTATAACTATATAAATATATATATAAAAGGATTATAACTGCATAACTATATACGAGAACTACGAGTAGCTAGGGAAGTGGAGGTCAGCTAAGCCGCGCTCCACTGTTCCAACAACCGACATGGGCGGTAAGAAGGAACTGAGGAGCGGGTGGGCCGGCAGGGGTATATATCAAGCGCCATGATGGCGCCACTCTAGGGGGCAACCTGCCGGCCCACTGAGTTGCTAGGGTAAAAGTTTTCCGACGAATGTGCACGCGCGGCGCACACACCTAACTGGAATGGATATGAGCAATCACTCGAAGAAGAACCCAAGCTTCCCAGTAGGAAGCAGGAAAGTAGGATCACAATGGATAGGACATTTGTTTAAAGCTATTTTAGACATGGTCATATTGGGTAGAATATTCACCTAAAGCATTATCCCAATACTCTCCTACCTATAATTAAAACATTATGCCCTTAACTTCCATGACAAGATGGTGTTCAGAGGCCTCTCATGGGAATCGAAACAGTAATTACCCGTTCATCAGGCTCAAGAGGTATGAGCTCTAGTTTTATATCGAGCTCATTAAAATAGACTTGTAAAATAAATGCAAATATATGAAGAGGTGGGGAGAATCCCTAGGTAGAGAGATTTCATTCAAACAGTGGTCTCTAATTTGGCACAGAGTAACTACTTCCTCCATAAGTGCTATTATAAAGGAAAGCCATTATAAAGTGTTATTCATAATTGTATCTTACCCCTTCATGCATTAAGAAAATGTACATTTTTTTTTAAATTCTGGTTAGGAAAGATGGGGAGAAAAAGAGAGGGTATTTCCCCCCACATTTGCTGAGAGTGCTCTAAGTAAAAGAATTTAGGATATGGAGTTATTAGTATCATATCACCTCTTGAACCTTTGGTTCAGTTTTTGGGACATCCAGTGAGCAAATACCTATTCAATACAAAACTCTAGATCAGTGTCATAAGCCAGATCCTCTAATCTGTCTGAGTTGTGCAGAACACAAACCTAGAAGAGGATGGCAGCAAAGGTGGCTTTAAACCCTACATACTGAGATTGACTTGCATTGATGCAGACCTCCTACCCCACTTTCAGCAGATATAGTGTTCATTTCCCATTGCCTGAGCACTATTATCCTCTACAGTATATTTTCTAGTGTTCTGCTAGACTAGTTTTAAATTTCTCATGGACTGGGGCTGCCTTCCACCTCTTCCCTTAGCAGACTTTAAAAGTCTAATAGAGCTTAGTGTTGAGAAGTTCGGACATTATAAATGATAATATCGTTTCCCTTAAATATGGAAGCCATTTTAATTTAACAGTTTAATAATCTGTTTTCAAAAACGCACCTCAGAACTTGGTCAATTACCTCTACTCTATATAATCCCTTAGGAACAAACCTTATTCCTAGTGAAGTCAATGGCAAATTTCCCCTTAATCTTATAGATTCAACATTTCATAGGTTTTAAGGCTAGAAGAGATGATTATAATAATTTAATTGACTTCTTGCATAAAATAAGCCAAATTGTCTTACCCAAGAATTTCTGCATCAAAGCTTATAGCTTTGGTTTGAGCTAGAACATGTCCTTTAGAAAGGTATCCAGTCTTGATTTAATGACTGCAAGTGATGGAAAATCCACCATGTCTCTAGTTAAATTGTTCCAAATGCTTAGTTACCGTCACTGTTGAAATTTGTGCCTTATTTGTAGTCTGAGTTTGCCTAGCTTCAACTTCCAGCTATTGAATCTTACCATGCCTTTTTCTTCTGGAATAAGAGCTGATGAAATTAATCAAAGAAACAGAAGATGGTATTAAGATGAATGGAAAATGGGTTAATAACCATCCCTATGCAGATGACACAGTGCTGCTGGCTGATTTAGCAGAAGGTTTGATGAAGTCAATGGAGATGAATATGACCAAGAATATGGTCTAGACTGGAATGTGGACAAGACAAAAACTATGGTGGTGTGCCAGACTGTGGGGAAAACATGCAAGATTCCAGAGAATGATGCAGCCATCCAGCAACTGAGAAATTATTGTTACTGAGGAAGCATCATTACAGAAGATGGAAGATAGGACAGTGAAGTCAGCATCAGAATAGCAAGAGCAAGAGACATAATAGAAAAATAAACATCTGATGAGAAGAGATATACATCTGAAGACTAAATTCTGACTCTTAAAAACTTACATTTGGTCTGTCAAATTATGGATGCGAAATGTGGATATTCAATCAATCAATAATAAAGAAATTACAAACCTTTGAATTATGATTTTATAGAAAAATTCTGAAAATACCATGGTAGACCATGTAACCAATGAAAAAGTATTGGAGATTATTGGAACGCAGAAAACACTAGTTGGCAGTCTTATGAAAAGAAAGATTCAATTTGCAGGGCACATTTTAAGAGGTTCAGAGGGTGATGCACATTTATGGGCACCAGAAGGAAAAGCTGATGGCTGAAGAATGCAAGACAGAAAAAGAATTTCTTGGGTGGATTCTGTGGTATCCTGGGTGGATCAAAAGGGCTATTCAGCCACAAAGAGATTAGCAGAGGATTGTACAGAATGGTTACTATTGTTGCAAACCTCCAGTAATGGAGATGCCACATAAGAAGAGAAGAAAGAGTTGTCTGGCATCAGAAATCTTTTCCTCATGTAGTTACTTGTAGACATGAAGTTTGTCTCTTAACCTTCTCTTTGATAAACTAAATAAATTATGCATCTTTAGTCTCTCTATAATGGAGATTTTCCAGATTTCTAATCAGTTTTGTAGATCTTTTCTGAATCCTTCCCATTTTTCAACAAAGTGTGGGTAACAGAACTGGGCACAGTATTCCACCAATGATCTCACTAATGTCATATACAGAAGCAATTCCATCTCCTTACTCTTATGTGATAATCCCCTGCTTGTACATCCAAGGATTGAATTCACCTTCTTAGTACAGCATTGGGAGCTCATGTTCAGCTGGTAATCTACATGAGCCCTAAATCGTTTTCTGAGTCTCTGCTTTCCAGGAAAAGTACCCCATCTTATAGGTATGATCCAAAATTTTTGTTCCTATGTATGTTAGTTTGCACTTGGCTCTGTTAAAATGTATTTTGTTCAAATGAGTCCACTTCACCAAGTGATCCAGGTCAGTTTGCGGAACTAATTTTTTTTAATATGCTGTCTGTTTATATGCTAACTGTCCCCATCTTTATTTACCACTCCACCAACTTCTATCTCATCTGCAAATTTGACCTGAAATTACTTTGTTTTCTTGCGGATCATTCATAAAGATATTGAATAGCACTGGGCTGAGAACCAACCCCTGCAGGACCCCACTCGAAACACTCTCAGTGTATGCCAATTCTCCATTGCCAATTACTTTTTGCAATCTATCAGTTAACCAGTTTTTAATTAATATGCGCTACATAGATTTTGCATAGGGTTATTTTTTATCAGAATAGTAAATGGGACTAAATCAAATGCCTTACAGAAATTGAAGTATATTATGTCAACACAGATACCCTTATAAACCAAATCAAATTTGCTTGATAAGATTAATGTTCTACATAACTATGCTGTTTATTATGCAGTTACTATGATTATATCTTTTAATTCTTTACTGATTGCATCCTATGTCAGCATTTCCCTGATTTTGCCTGGAATCAATGTCCTGTAGTTATGCAGGCCATCCTGATTATCCTTTTTAAATATTGGCACAATATTAACTTTTTTCTGGAACTTCCCCATATTTATTAAAAAGCCAGGGTTAGCGATGAAGATCACTCCTCAGCCAATTCTTTTAATACTTTTGGGTGCAAGTTATTTGGTCCTGCAGGTTTAAAAATGTTTACCTTGAATAGTTGCTAATTTACATCTTCCCTACTAGTTACTGATGGAATAGAAAATATTTCATTATTACCATAAGATATGAATACATCATCCTGCTTTCCAAATTCAGAACATAAATAGTGAATACTTCTCCCTTTTCTGCAGCATGATTGATAATTTTACCATCCTTCTCCAGGATCAGGTCTATATCATTGCTAGGATTTTATTTTTCTTGGTATATTTAAACAATTCCTTCTTATTGTTCTTAAAAGTGGATCATACATTTTTTCACTGTTACCTTTAGCTTCCCGTATCAATTGTTAGCATTACCTAACTGTTGATTTGAACTCATTTCTGTCAGCTTCTCTGTTTGTTATATGTTATTTTTAAATTTTTTTTATTACTTCTTCCACTTCCCTTTTCTCTAATTGCATGTGTGTGTGTGTGTGTGTGTGTGTGGCGGGGGATGGGGGGCAGGTTGGGCATCTAATAGAGTATTTTTGAATAATTCCCAACTATCATTCATATGTTTAGGTTTATATATTTCATTCCATTCAATTTTGCTCACTGTTGTTTTTATCTTTGAGAAATGGGCCTTTTTGAAACATCGAGAGAGAGTGTGTATATGCACTTGTGTGCAGTGTAGTTGAAGCTATGTTGGTCCCAGGATATTACAGAGACAAGGTGGGTGAGGTTCTCTCTATGTTCACACTTGGTCCTCTTTATTCTCATTTTCTTTCTCTCTATTCTTACACTTGGTGTTTCAAAAAGGCCAGTTTCCCAAAGCTAAAAACAGCAGTGAGCAAAATTGAGTGGGATGAAATATACATATAAATGGATGGGACTACATTCAGCCAGCACATAGAAAATGAAATTAGACTCGTGATTTGTGCTTAGGTAACCCTTAGTTTTTAGTTCAGTATTCAGTTCATCTTCATCCTTCAGAAGGTGGTCTAATATAGAATTATCATGAATTGGTTTCAGTGCTTTTTATATTAGAAAGTTATCTTCTATAAGTTTTAGAAACTCCAAGGATGTTTTTACTGATGATGGCATGAGCCTCTGTGCATATGTTCCCAAGACTGAAATTCCCCATGATAATGCAATGTTTCTTTCTACACATTATAGACAGATGTTTAAAGAGCTGCTCATCTTGTCCCTCATCCAGTTTGGTGGTCTACTGCAAACCCCCACCAATATCATTTTGTGATTGATCAGTCGGTACATTGATCCATAAGCATTCCAAGTTCTGGCTTTCTAATTTGTCAATAACTCTGAAGCAGGTAATAGTATCTTTAATGTAGCACGCTACCCCCCCTTCCCTTCTGCTTTCTCTTTCCTAAATAGAGTGTAAGCAGTGATTTTAACATTTCAGCCATGTGAATCATCCCACCAGGTTTCAGCAATACCAATCATATTCGTTTATGGAAATAAATTAGATATTTCTAATTCTTCTTGTTTTTTACACAGGCTTCTAGAAATGGCATCTAGATAATCGAAGAACTTCTTCTCTGTACATCCCCTGGGGCCTTAATTCTTTATATTTATCCTATCTTGAGTATGAGATATTTGTTTGAGTGTGTGTACTGTGTATAAACTCTTAGCAATCTCCCCTTAAATGCTGCTTTAAAGCCCTGTTGGTTACTCCAGCAAGTCTGCTACCCAGAAGATTGGTTCCCTTCTATTCAGATGGCACCAAGCCATACATGCTCCATTCCCTATGGAAGATGGCCCAATGTTCCACAAAAAAACCCAACCCTCTACTTTATACCACTCATTTGCTGTCAATCTTTCTTGCTTGTGGGAAACAAGGATCTCAGAGATGATCACCCGTAATTTCCTCTCTTACAGTTAGGGAGACCAGACGGCAAGTGTGAAAAACGGGGACAAAGAGTGAGGGGTAATAGAAGCCTATATAAGAAAAAGCCCCAAATATCAGGACTCTCCCTATAAAATTGGGACATCTGGTCACCCTACTTACAGTTCCCTGAAACTTTTTATGATCTGTGAAGTGTTTTCTAAGGCAGTGATGTCATTTGTTTCAGTGTGTATCATTATCAGTGAAGCCTTGACCATAATTTTCCAAATCCCATCCACTCTTTCAGTGATATTTTTGGCCTTTGTTCCAGGAAGACAGCATACAGTCCTTTTCACTCCACTTCAATAGGATCAGGATTTTATCCTTAATATGCATTTACATAGTGTTCATTTTAACAAGCCTAGAAATATATATTTATATTACAGACCACAATGGTGGAAGTGCGTGGGTATGAGGGTGTAAGACTGCCCTAACGTGGAAAGACTGCCAGAATTACTCAAGTGCATTTTAATATGTCACTCTCTAGTGATTGACTCACTGGTGATTGAAGGCCTAATGCTATTCCAACTAACACAGATTTAACCTAATTTTAAAAGATAAGGGCTTGTCTTTTGGGAGTAGAAGGCACACAGTTCTATTCTGCTGTCCACCAAAAAGTTCAAGAGGCAGTTTAGGAGTAATTGTTATAGTCCGTTGTGTCAATTTCCATACATTTTTGTGAGGACATTTGATCCTTTCTTCATTTTATAAAAACAATATAGGGCTACTGAATATTTTGGAGGTAAGCTGGTACAAATGATAATTGGAAATGATATTAAAATTTGAGATTAGTATAACTATGGATTTAGGTCCACATAAATTGAAATATATTCTCAGACTTTTAGTACATCACAGGAACTGCAAATATGTGCTAAAACATGCTCAAACATATCTTCAGATGAACACATAGATCCTTTTAGCTGCCTGGCTGCCAGCAGTCTTAGTAGGTGGCTCCATCTGCTTTCCATGTTATAGATATCTTGGAATTCATTATGTCCTGTCAATTTTCTTACAATACTAGACACCCTTTTTACAGGTCTAAAAATGGGTGTACAATGAATGTACATGACCTATCAGCTAATGAATACTTTTTCTCATATTATAGGTAATTTTTTCTCATAGTGGAAATTTATCCCTTTCTGGGATGTTCAGATCCTAACCCAATCATGAAAACACTTATTTATCTGATCAGTTCCGTCTGACTCAGTGGGACTACCTACATGTGTAAAGCTACTCACATGAACAAGTGCTTGCAAGGCTGATCATAGCTATTGCCTTATTTTTGGTATAATGGCAAAGAGTAGATTTGAAATGGGATTGGTTTTAGAAATTATGATTGGCTCTTCCTGAAAATTTCTCAGTTAAGTTTGCTGTAATTGGTGAACAGTGTCTTTTTCACAATTATTTTAGTACTCTTTTCTTCTTTCCACATATAAGGATGGAGGTAAAGAATTTGCTGTACCAATGGCAATTACATATTCATATTTCTTCCTCTTCCCTCGGAGCCTGGTCTAAGAACCAATGAAGTCAAATGAGTGTCTTCTCTTGACTTCAGTGGGCTTTGGATTATGCCACGAGAGAATATCCATCTTATTTTCTGAAAATGTCTGATTATTTTAATAATAATAATAATAATAATAATTTAAAATAACCTATTTGGAATTTGTTTTTTTATAAAAAGCTACCAGTAGTATTTATTTGATCTGTAATATTCCAGATATCTATTAAAATGCACAATTCAAGGCTATCTTTACTTTAAACGTGCAGGTATTAGGGGAGCAATTTATATAATTTTAACATACTGTTTCTCTTTCTTCAGAATATTTTTTTCAGATTACATAGAGATACCTAAAGCTTCAGAAATTAATTCAATAATTTTATTCATTAGTTGTATTTTTATTTGTGCATATACATGTTAATATTGTAATCAGAGTTGGTAGCATCTTTTAAAAGCCTATGTGTACAGGAGAGGAGTTTCTTCTTTTTATTGTCAGGTTGAGTTAATGTTCAACTGGGGATTACTTTGTTTGATGGAGAAGCAAAGAGACTTGGATGTTAAATTCTTCATTAATCTTTTCTTTGCCATAATGAATAAAGGTGTAAATATTAACACCTCCGATTTTCAAACATCAGTTTAATGTGCCATCTATAAATTCACTTTCATAAAGGCAACATGCTTCAAAAACTGAGCTACCTTATTCTTAGTGGATGATTTGACTTGGATCCTTGATTTACTCATATTTTGGCTACTAAGCTTTTTGTTTCTGAGATGTTGTTTGTTTTTGAATTGCAGCTTTGGTTGTGTTGTCCTAATTTTTTTTATTTGGAGCTGAATCTTTATAATAATTGAAAGTTAAATAGATAGATTAAAATATTATTTTTCATTATTTGTGATTTTCAATACAGTTTGTATTTTCCCTTTATAAATTATTTGTTGCAGCCTTTGTATTGTTTTCCTGCTTGTAATTGACAGCTTTATAATACCTGGGGGGACATTTGAGGTCTCTTTCTCTTTTCAAACACTCTTCTCTATCCAGAGCAATGGCTGTTTTTCTTTGTTTCTTTGCAGTCTGTGGAATGCAGATCAGAGAGTGCTACTGAATGTGGTAGAATATTATATTCCATTGCAACTAGCAGTTTACAAAAGCCATGTAACTAAGAGTCCTGTAAAAGCAAAATTAAATTGCTCTGGCAAATCCAATGTTTTCATCAATCATGAGGAAAACTTTTAAGATTGTGAAAATCTGAAATATTTGTATCCACTTTTTAATTGTCGATGTGCCCATGTCAAACCACCATGCAGTGTATTTTTAGTAGCTCTCCCCATGACTAGTTATATATGTAGAAATAAGAAATAGGGGGTATCACTTCTGGTAGAACTGGAGTGAATTAGAAATTCTGTTTCCAAGACATTTTAAGATATTCACTTTTTTAACATCCTTTAAATCTACCTCTTGCTATATTTTGCAACAATAGGGACTTAATGCATGATGCCTACATATGTGTACATAATATTCTCTACCTTTTGTCTTTAATATTCCTTGGTTTTTAATTATTAAAGATAAGTATTTGAATTATAAATATTCTAGTTATACAGGAATAGGCAAAGCAGGCACATACCCTCAGGCTAAATTCTTCCATTATCCATAATCCTTCTGCCTCCTGCCTCCATTTCTGTATCTCCTATCTTTACGTCGTCTCAAAAAACACAGAGGCATTCTTTTAAACTAACCTTCTCCTCCCCACTTAAACCAGAGAAATCCCTTCTCAATATGTATAGGGCCTTTTTCCTTGAAGTAGGATGTCATACTTGTTCTAAATATAATAAAGTGCTATCTTCAAGGCATTTCTGCATCCAAAACACTCCCCAGAAACCTGCCTAGTCCTCCCATCTAACCAGTCTGAATGTCACAAATCATAGCACAGAAGCTGCTTTATAGTGAATCATTAACATTGTCAGGAATGAGTTGGCAAGGAAAAAAAAGCTTTCCATTACAGAACTGAGGAAGAATATACAAATGACAGCATTGTCATTTCTCTTACATTGTTTTATAAAGCACACAACTGATTAGGAAGAGGTTATTACAGAATATATATACAGTGTATGCATATATGGCAATTTTGTTTTCATCCTGTAGTGTTTATAAGTGTGTATGGATGTGGTTTAGATTAACTGTCCTAGTTTGGGTTTCTGAATTAGATGAGTAGCAGTCTCATTATCTGGTGAGATTGTGTAGCATTAGCAAATATATTTTGAAACAGAGAGGAACAAAATATGCTAAATATATGTTTACGATATTTTTAATCTACATGAAGGTTAATGATAGTCCAAAGTCACTGGTACAGTATTGTAAAAAAAGTCCTTTAGAATAATATTACTGCTGTTACCTGATTATATCTTGAAGGTAGGTAACACCTTAGCAGGATGCTTCCTTGTCAGCTTTCCTGTTTGGCACAGCTTGAATGGGATAAAATACATTTATAACATGTAACACAATTAGTTCTCTTTTGAGCATCAAATATTGCAAAGAAAGTTATTTTGATCAATATATGTGATGCTCTTTACATAAAAACCTAATATATTTGTGTTGTAAATTAGTTTTGTTTTCCTTTATACCTTAAAAGACAATTGCATGGAATTATACATGGCTTTGTTGTTCATAGAGATAAAAACGTGTCAAGCCATCAGTGGCAAAAAATGTGTGAGGATGTACAGTATGCACCTAAGAAAAAGAAGATGGATTTTCAAAGAACAAGTTAATTTGCTTTGACAACACTAGTAGCTATCTTTAAATAGTTGTAAATACTAATGAAAAAGTATGCAAAGTAAACTGTGCTCGTCAATATTTCACTTATACGTGCATAAATCATTTTTGCATTTTTTCCTATTTGGCCATATGGACATACAGGGTTAGATTCTGATTGTACATGTATTGGTGTAATCCTGGAATATTTCTATGATTTCAGTGGAGTTATTCTCGATTTACGCTAGTGGTTCTGAGGTCAGAATCCGGCCTGTAGTTTGCACAATATACAACAGCCAAAAATAAAAAAACCACACCAACCTTTCAGTCACCTCCTGGTATTTAGGTGTGGTTTGATTGACTGCACTACTGAGCTTGGATTCATGCATGGATACTCTACCCTGCCTCCTCTGCCTTCTTCTCCCCCTCTCAGCTGATCGTAAGAGCTTCTCTAGGCAGAACAATTTACATGGTACTTCCCTCATAGTGAAAGAGCCAGAAATATGCTGGATACAGAGTACTGAGAAGAGTGTGACAACTGCAACACTGCAGTCTAATCATGCTCATATTCACAAAGCTGTTGTTTCTACATCCTCCGCAGCTTGTCCCAAAACACACTTCAGATGAAAAGGTAGCATCCTTTCTAAGGCTATGTCTACACTAGCACAGCTGTGCTGATGCAGCTGTGCCGCTATAAGATCTCTTGTGTAGCTGCTCAATGTTGACGGGAGAAAGCTCTAAAGTGGACATAATTAAACCTCACCGCAACGAGCGGTGGTCTCCTGACAACATAGCGTGGTGCACACTGCCACTTTAGGAGGGCAAACCTTATGTCACTCAGGGCTGTGTTTTTTCACACTCCTGAGTGACATCAATTTTGCTGACATAAGTGGTAGTGCAGGCATGGCCCAAGTCTTTACTTATATGAATGATGAGAAACTAGTTCCATTTTTAAAAGATAATTAAAATAATAATAATAAACAAAACTAATAATAATTAGTAAAATTTGTATTTCACAATTATATCAAACCATCTATCTGGAAATCTTTGCATACCATAAGGACCTGATTCAATGGTCTTTGAAGTCAAAGGGAGTTTTCCCATTGACTTCAATGAGCACCATAGCAGGCCTTCAAGAATTAAGCCTTACAACACCTTTGTGAAGTAGCTATTAATCCATCCTTCCTAGATGAAGCTTCCATCCTTCATACAGGAGATGAACTACTAGTACAAATATATATATATGTATTATCAGGCAGTGAGATATTAAATAGAAATATAATAGAAAAAGAATGGAGACAGAACAAGATCCTGAACTCCTTCAGTTCTCTGAGACAATGCTAGAGGCACATGGAAGAACGCAAATGTAAATAGACAATAGTAGTTTCCTTGCACTGACATAGCATATATTTGATCAAGAAAGAGAGAGAATAAAGAGAAAGAAGGCTGTTTACTTGAAAAGGGAACCAGGTTGGATATAGAAGAAAAAATATAGATATTTCTGATAATATTTTCACACAGAAATCAACACTGCTAAAATAACAACTTTTTCACTTTTTTGTGTGTGCACTCAGACAAAAGTGTAAAATCATTTTTCACATGGAAAATTTTTTCAAATTTGGCCACAGGTGTAAAGTAAATTTGATTAGAAAGATCCTTAGTTTATTGTCACATTACAGTAAGGATAGGGAAGCTGAATATTAAAGTTCACCCTTTGGTTCATTTCTGAGAGCCTGACCTGAGAAGAGGTCAAACACCCTTAGCTCATATTTGAAGACAATGGGAGTTGAAGATGCTCCACATTTCACAGAACTGGGACTTTCGCCTGAATCCTACTTTATTTTGCTCATTGTCACACATGTTATTGGTAGTTAAGCAAGCAACCAGAGTATCAAAAATGAAATCTAAAGTAAACAGTAATAGATGCAAAAGACAAAGGGTCTTTTATTATTTTTCCACTTCTATCATTGAAGTCATCATTGGCAATAGCTGCATGAGTTAGGAGTGCAGGATTGGGCCCTGGGATTTGGTTAACAAAAATGAAACATTTCACAAGCATCACACAGAAAATAGAAAGAAAATGATTTCATACCAACATTTTTAAGCTTACAGTTTCTCCTCCTTTTCTGAGTATAGTAATATTGGCTAAGAGGTGGGAGATGACAAAAATAAGTAAAGTAGAGGAAAGGAAAATACTGCAAACACATGGAAATATATGGCCCAAGAACCCACTGGGAAAATACTTGCATTAACTAACATTGGACTAGTCTTTGAATAGCATGTAAGAGCCACTAGCAGCGTAGTGGAAGAATGAGGGAAGGAGAAAAATGAAAACAGCATAGTGTTGAATGGCATGACTCATCTCTGTATAATACTTTTAATCAACTGAAATATTAAAACATATATACTTATCATAGCCTCTATATTGAAACATTTAAGTGAGATGGAAGTGCTTGTTTTTGTGCACCTAGATTATCCAGCTGTGGAAAGACTGGTAAAAATGCAAACTGGAGAGTGGCTTGCGAGTTTCTGGAGGGGAACCAGCTCTCACGAGAGGAAATGCTGGACGAAACTTACTTCCCAAGCCCTCCAATAAACAATGTCCTAAGAATATGTTACTCATGATTGGAGCTAGTTGATGTTTCTCAAGCAAAATGTTTTCCTAGCAAAATTTGGGAGTTTGTTGAAACAGATTTTTTTTTGCATGAAAATGCTCCTTTTGATTAAGTATTCTGGGTTTGTTTTGGTTAGGAAACTTCTAAATGAAACATTTTATTTTGAACTGACATTTTAACAGTTTGTTTGCTGTGTTGTTATAGCTATGTTGGTCCCAGGATATGAGAGAGACAAGGTAGGTGAGGTTATGTCTTTCATTGGACCAACTTCTGTTGTAGAAGGTACAAGCTTTTGAACTTACACAGAGCTCTTTAGGTCTGGGGAAGGACATCAAAGTGTTAGAGATAAATACAAGTTGGGATAGATTGCTAGGCATAAGGGGTAATGCCTGTTGTAGGAGGCCACTTGAAATGAAGTGGGTAATAAGGATTAGAAACTTTGAAATTTTGAAAATGTTGAGAATGTCGACATTTAGAAGAGAAACATTTTGATTTGACCAAAAATGTCAAAATTTTTCACTTTTCACGTTTCAGAATAAAAATTTTTCAAATTGAACTTTTTATTCTAGTAAAAGTTTCAATATTTTGACTTTTAATCCTATGTTGAAGTTTGAAATTTTAAAATTTCCCACAAGACAGAAATTCCATTTTCTGAACTTTATTTATAATATACTGAGCTGTAGCTACTTATGCATAAATGCTCACTGTGGGAGAAATCTGCCTCTCCTGCAGGAAAGCCAAGCCAGGTCCAAGTTTTGCTGTGAATGCCTGAAAGATACTTTGAGCAATGCAAACACGTTAATGACTTTGTGATGCTGTTGAAGGGTAATAGGAATACACTTTATTTAGTACTGATGTAATGGGACTGTATGGGAAACCAATAACCAATTCTGAGATCTTTGTAGGCAATAATAAAAGTGATGCTATTCAAAGCCATATCATATCTCTCATTTACCTGGTAAAGAAAATTACTTAATGCATGGAAAAGTAATCTGCATGAATATTAGAATGTGCATTTCTTGTTTAGCACTAAATGGAAGCTTTTGCTTATGGCATCAAAATAGTACTGTCTCACTATATTTTTTATGGCACAAGAAACAAAGATCTCTTGCTACTTTTTCTCCCTAAGGGTGAGGCTGACATAAAACACTAAAACAGATTTTCATGAGTAAGGTTGCCAACTTCTTGTCAGAGAGAATTACTAAGAAAGGAATGTAAACATTTGTCACCAATATTAGATGCCCAGTAGAAGAGATTGTAAAAGAAGATCTATGAAAATTAGGATTGCTAACTTGAGAGACGCTCATGGTCACTTTTACCAAATGTCCATTTCTTTTCTTCGTTTCAGAGGACTGGTTCCTGTTTAATTAGCTTTGAGAAATATGGTAGTTCCTGCTTTCAAGGATTTTGTGGACCTTTTATGCTGGCTTCACTTCGGCTTCTCTTTCACCACTTGAGTTTGTTTGAGTTTTAGATCTGAATGAAGCACAAAGGCCACAGTTTTCAAAAACGAGTGCCTAATGCTAGGCTCCAATGTCCATATTTAAGCACCTAAATAAGTAGCCTGATTTTCAAAAATGCTGAGTGCTTAATGGCTCCCACTGAACTCAGTCAGAGCTGTTGGGTGTTCTGCGCACTTTTGAAAATAGAAAATAGAATTAAACAGTAGAACAAAGAATTGGCAAAATGAACAAAAATAAACAAAGAAAAATTCATAAAGGAAACTCTCTTAGGGTATGTCTACACTGCAATTAAGCACCCATGGCTGGCCTATGACAGTGGACTTGTAGGGCTGTAGATGTTTGAGCTCTGGCTGGAGTGCAGGCTCTGGAACCCTCCCCATTTCCTGCTTTATTTTATTTTTGTGTGTGCTACATTTTATATAGAACATAAAGTTTCATTTGTTCCCTTTTGTTAAAAACAGTTCTGTTGTCAAAAATCAGCATTTTTGCTCATGTCTACTGCCAAAGTCAATGAGATCTGGGTTTATCTGAGAGATGCCGGCTAACTTCATAAATTACTCCTGTGGGGCTAGATTCTCAGTTGTGTCTAGTTTCCACAGCTCAAGGGTCAAGGCTGCAAGAGAGCCAGTTACAAGTGCCCTAATCTTGGCTCCAGTTCTACCTCAGGTCCCACCGCAGCCCCAATCTCTGGGAAGCTCTAAACGATACTGATTGGCTACTGATCTCAAGGCACTATGGGTATGTCTCCACTGCACACTAAACCCACTGGGTTTGTTGACTGAGTATTTCTAAGCCAGTGGCTGAATGTCCACACTGCATTATAAACCTGAGATTACGATTGCTGGATCTGGATCTCACAGCCTTGCTAATGAGTCCCTACTGCACTACACAGACATTCTGATCTGGGTCTGTGGCTTGACCTGCATCCACACTGTACAATGATAGGGCTTAGACTTGATTCACAGTGGAATTCAAGATCTGACCCAAACCACCAACAAGGTCCTAGGACCTGGGTCCTGAGTGCTTGCTGACTCCAGTCAGACTGATTTGTGTGTGGATGGAAAGGAGGGTTGGACTCAAGCCTGAGTCAGAGCCTGAGCCTAGGGTATGTCTACACTGCAATAAAACATCAGTGGATGGCCCAGGTCAGCTGCAGGGCTATAAAATTGCAGTGCAGATGTTTGGGCTCGGGCTGGAGCCTGGGCTCCAGGACCTTCCTCCTCTCCCTGGCCCCCACACGGAGTGTCAGAGGCTGGGCTCCTGTCCAAGCCCAAACATGTACACTGGAATTTTATAGCCCCACAGCCCAAGCCCTGTGAGCCCAAATCAGCTGACCTGGGCCAGCTGAGGGTATTTTATTGCGGTGTGGACATACACTTAGTGTGCCAACTGGAAATAGCCAGAGTGCAGTGTTCTCCAGCCATACCCTTGATTCTCTCCTCCTCCAATGCTTTCTCTGTGCTGAGGGCTGCAGTGAAGCAGGAGCATGCTGTACCATCTCTATGCCCACTAGGGCCTCCTACACTTTGGGGGAACTCCTGAGGGGGACAGCTGGCTGTTTTTTGCTCCCTTTTTGCTGCAGGATCTAGCTCAGTGGTTTTCAACCTTTTTTTCATTTGCAGATTTCTAAAAATTTCAAATGGAGGTGGAGACCCTTTTGGAAATCTTAGAGGTAGTCTGCACACCTCCAGGGGTCCACAGACCACAGGCTGAAAACCACTGTTGTATGGTAATGACAACCTTTCGTGGACCAAAGTCCATGCGCTGCTAGGGGTCCACAGTTCATAGATTGAAAACCACTGATCTAGTCTATGATATATATAGCTGGCTCAGTCGTAAGTGGTGTCCATGTCAACCCCTTTGTTTACCCTTTTTAATTTTATTCCTCCTTTACCAAGCATGATGAAGTAGTAAATTACCCAATAGAAGAAGTTATGTGGTCTTATAAATAAGTTAAACCATAATCCTCACATAAAAGCTGCATCAGCCATTCGTCCTACAATATACATTCTTTTGTCAAGCAAGGAACTTTCCTGAATCTTTCTACTGAAAATGTAAACGGCACCAAAAATGAATACGGTCCATAAAGGAGCTCTGTCTAAATGTCCCTTTTTCTGTCCCTGTCAATTTTCTTTATTATTTCTCAAGAAAATCTCATTTTAGATGTAGCATCTGGTTTTCAGTAAAGTCCTGCTTTTTACCCAATTTTCCAGCTGGTTTGACTGAGGCAAAAGGGGGTCAAGTGACTTGCCAAGGTCAGACAGCAAGCCAGTACTTTACCAAGGATTAGAATTCAGGAACCTCCCGATTAACAGAACAAAAAGTTTCCATTCACCAAATTCCCAAGGGATAGGCAAGTCACAGAAATGGGTAGGATTAACCATAAAGGGTTTGTCTGCTTGGATAAACAAAATATGCTCAATACAGAAGAAATACAAACATTTTCAAGTTGCTAAGGCATAATCCAAGGAACCATTTACATGTGTGCTCTGGCAATTCATGGAGGATTTTAAATGACTGGTAAGTACGTAGTTAATATTTGAAGCCATGTATCAAATGGCACACAGATCTATATTTAAAAAAGAATAAAATAGCAAAATCCATAATTATTATACATGATATAAAGACACTCATCCGACCGCATGGGAGATTTGCTACATAGAAAACCCTCCTATTTTAACAAAAGGACACCATGCTAAGTAGGAAAAGTAAACACTCATTCCAAACATGCCTTACGTTCCAGCACAGCACATTTTTAAACAAATCTTACCATTCTAGTTACAGAGCAAAAATGGAAACTGTCTGTTTCGATTTAAATCTGTTCCTGAGCAATTTCCATGACTTAACACAGCAGAACTATAAGGAACAAAACAAACAAACAAACAAAGAAACCCAAGCTGCTTCGAACAACTGAACCACCACATGGTTTCCAGTGTGTGTAATCATAGAACCCTCCTTATTCGCACCACAATTAAGAATTCACAATGGGATCAAACCATTCCTCACTAACAGAGGGGAAGTGGGGTAGTGAAATGCTAATTGCATGCAAAACATCAAAACTACCTGTGACTAATATATGTATTGTTATTGTTGAAATTGAAATGACAAAATATAATATGGCAGTGCCTTACTGTCCTCTGGCTGTTCAAGAGTACCTCCTTGCACTTTCTAAAGATGCCAAACCCACTCAACTTCATTTTATGGTTTTCACTTGCATCAAATAGACAGGATACATGGAAGACCAGCCATAAGGCAAAATAGGCAAACCCATTTTTTTGTTTAAGAAACATGTATTGAGGGAAAACAGCAGGAACTATTAGTCTGTGTTCTCTTAGGAGGAAGAAACTGGGAGGAAATGGACTGGGAGTTATCCTAATTTTCAGGCTTCTGCTGTTTTGATTCCTTCTTTGGCCTTAGTCAAGTCACCCTCAAGGACTCATTCCTATACATTTCTGAGTACTGTAGACTGATCCAGGAAAACACTTATGTATGTGCTTAACTTTATGCATCTGAATAGTCCCAATGTCTATTATTGGCACTACTTACCTGCTTAATTTTAAGTATGTGTTTAAATTTTTTGATGAATTGAACTAGAATACTTAGCATTAATGCTGGTCAGGAATTTTTTGAAGAATCTTTTTTTTTTCTTTTGCTAAAAGTGCTGATTAATTAAAAAACTGCTCATGAAACAGGGCTATTTCTGACAAATCTTCTGATTCAAAACAGTTTTGGAAAAAAAGGTTTGAAATGATTGAAACATCCTGTTTCAATGTGAAAAGTATTTTTTTTGTATTTTTGCCTTTTGAATCTAAATGACTTTTTGTTTTGAATTCTTAATAAATTTAGACAAAAAAAGTTTAGAAAAAGAAGAAAAAAAAGGTTAAAATTGAAACATTTTGATTGATCTGAACTGAAAAATATTTTGGATTTTCAGTTTGTGAACATTTTTGAGATTTTGACTCTTTGTCTTGATTTGGGATGGGAGACTTTTTCAATATATCAAATTGTTTTGCAGGACAGAAAAGCCTTTTCCTACCCAGCCCTACTGCCTGCGCTTACTTGCAGGACCAAGCTCATAAGGCCTGATTTTCACAGGTGCTGATCACAACTCCCATTGAAGTCAAGGGAGACGTAGATATTCAACACTTCCGAAAATCATGCCCTTGACTTCTTTCTGCCTCAGTTTTCAGATCTGTAAAGTAACCACTGGAGTAACCTGCTTTTTGGCAAGAATATAATCTTTGATAACCCTAATCCATGTTAGGTGACTGGAGCTTGGAAATAAAGACCAGTCTCTAACCAGCACTCCTGTATGTGCCTCTATGGTAAGACAAATAATATATAATAATAACAACAACAACATCAATCTGGTGCCAGAGGCAAAGGCGTCAACTGGAAGATGCATCACTGAAGCTCAACAGGCCACTATAGAAGGAACTATTTTGGTAATCAGATGAGTCCATGTGATCAGAAAACCACTGACGTTCAGAGAGAGTAGTTGTGGACAGATGTCCAATTAGAGGTGGAATAATCCCCTCATCTGATTGTCTGTCTTGACTTCCATCCCAGTTGCCTGTATTTGTTTTTCTTCATTGGCTTTACTAGCTTGCAGTTGCCATTTAGGGCTGGTATTATAATTGATGGCTTTATGACCTTTTTGAACCCTGGCTGAATTCCCATGACTCCAGAAGGCCATTGTTACCCTTACTTCCTCAGAGGATATTGGAAGGATTAGTTCATGTTTTTACTGCTAAATTATTATTAATTATTTAGAAAAGCAAGGTAGGTGAGGTAATATCTTTTATTCGACCAACATCTATAAAAATATTACCTCGCCCATCTAGTCTCTCTCATATCCTGGGACCAACACAACTACAACAACACTGCAAAAAAAGTATTTATTTACTAATTTATATTGATGAATGAAAATGATACTAGGAACACAAAGCAATGTCAGGATGTCAACTCCATTTAGTCACAACTTGGCTCTCCAGCTCTTTTGGGGATGCATTTTACTGATTTAAAGACTTTGGTATGGCTACGAGGTAGCTGATGAGCTTTTTCTCCTAAGATATCATCTCCTCAATGATTCGCAGAAACATGACCTATTCAAAGGAGGACTGGAGCAGATACTCCATTACAAGACAGCAAATGACCTTCACTAACTGCTGTCCTTAATGCGTAGGTACTATGACGAGTGTAGGCACATAAGAAATGCCTAAATAGGTAACCGACAGACTGACTTTGAAGGAAGTTCAGGATGCCCAGTATCTCTTAGGAGATGCAACCAGCAGGATCAGGCCTTCAGTGATACAGGATTCAGAAGAATATATTATTAAAAGCATGTTTTAGCTCTGAATAATAATATTTTCAAGGGTCCTTACTTGACTTACTTCCTTGATTTTTGGGGTGCTACCGCTAAAGCTCTGGTGAATCTTGTGTTTTATTAAGGGAAATTTCTGATGGTTCCATCTCCTCTTTCTTCTCCTCTGCCATTTCACTTCTTCAGTAGATCTGCCACTATTATTTATACTTACCTCCTTCATATGTCAGAAGCCGTAGAACTGTGGCCTTAAGTGACATGAAATAAAGTTCTACACACATGTTTCTGGAAAACTATCAAATAAAAATAAATTATGTAATGAATATTTGATGCTCAACATATGCATTGAATCAGGTCTCAACTGAAGATTTTTGGCACTGACCCAGACACAATGTACGAAAGCAGGTGCTTTTTACCCTTGCAAAAAAGTACACGTGCACTCATTGCACCTGAAAGACACCTGCATTCGTGTGTCATACACACAAACTTCATGGTGTGCTCACAAACAGGCATATAGACACAGTTATCCAATTTGTGGGAGCAGAGGCACATTTTTATGGGTGCACATTTTGTGTTTGTGACTGGAAATGGGTCCTTAATTCACTGAGGGTCTGACTTTCAGCATCAGACACATGCTTTCAGACTCTGGGCCAGATTCAACCTAGCCCTATTCTGATGCACAGGTAGGCCAAACAAGAACCAGGCACACCTACAGTGCTCTGCTCTGAAAACAGTTGGTGAACAGATTAAGGGAAGGAAGGAGAAGCAATGCCATGAGTTAGCCTCCCCGACTCCACCCCCCTTATGCTTTCAGTATGCGAAGTAAATTGTACCTTACAAAGGGATGTAGCAACAGGAGGCCTAGGAAGTATACTGCTGTCATAAACAGATAGCTAAGGGTTGATGTCTCTTTCACCTGAAGCACCTGACCAGAGGACCAATCAGGAAACCGGATTTTTTCAACTTTGGGTGGAGGGAATTTTGTGTCTGGAGTCTTTGTTTTCTGGCTGCCTGCTTTCTCTGAGCTTTGGAGAAGTAGTTCTGTTTTCTAATCTTCTGTTTCTGAGTGTAAGGACCAAGAGATCAGATAGTAAGTTATATGGTTTCTTTTCTTTGGTATTTGCATGAATATAAGTGCTGGAGTGCTTTGATTTGTATTCTTTTTGAATAAGGCTGTTTATTCAATATTCTTTTAAGCAATCGACCCTGTGTTGTGTCACCTTAATACAGAGAGATCATTTGTATGTATTTTTTCTTTCTTTTTATATAAAGCTTTCTTTTAAGACCTGTTGGAGTTTTTTCTTTACTTCAGGGAAATTGAGTCTGTACTCACGAGGGAATTGGTGGGAGGAAGAAATCAGGGGGGAGATCTGTGTGTGTGTTGAATTTGCTAGCCTGATTTTGCATTCTCTCTGGGGGAATAGGAAAGTTCTTTTTGTTTCCAGGATTGGGAACAGAGAGGGGTAGTCACTCTGTGTAGTTTCACAGAGCTTGTGTCTGTGTATCTCTCCAGGAGCACCTGGAGGGGGGAAGGGAAAAAGGATTATTTCCCTTTGTTGTGAGACTCAAGGGATTTGGGTCTTGGGGTCCCCAGGGAAGGTTTTTCAGGGGGACCAGAGTGCCCCAAAACACTCTAATTTTTTGGGTGGTGGCAGCAAGTACCAGGTCCAAGCTGGTAGCTAAGCTTGGAGGTTTTCATGCTAACCCCCATATTTTGGACGCTAAGGTCCAGATCTGGGAATAAGGTTATGATAACTGCCGTTGGTGTTCCTGCACAGGCAGTGTGGCTCTCCATCACACAGTGAGGCACTATGCCTACAAGGCACAATCAAGCTACAAACCTGCATAGAATATCAAGTATTTGCACACTGAAATGACCACCTATGTCCACAAAATATCTGTTGCACATGCAAATATGCATGCACAACCCTATGTATCAAAAATGAGGTCCAAAATGTCAAAGATTTAGCTCCTGTATAGCTAACTCCGTGGTACCCTTTTGAAAACGAGCCCTTGAATGACAAGATTGATGATTTTTAGCATTTTAAGTCAACAGGGATTCAATTAAATGGGGAAGGGAATAAAGAGGAAAGAGAAAGATTTGTCCCACAATATGGAAATGTTCTGCACAAAGTCACAAGCAGTTCTGGGCCCCTTAATACATAACGCCACAAGGTGAGTTGAGGAGAGAGTAGCAGCTTTAACCTTGACTTTCTTGGCGTTTATAGGTTTAAGTTGGACCCTAGCTGTAATTTTAATTAACATATTTAGGATTAATCTGTGAGTGGCATTGAAATAAATAGTTGAGAGAAAAAGGACTTTGAAAAACATGACTAATGAAGTACCCTGTGTAGACATACAACCATGATGGAGTAGAAAGGCTTAATAAAAATATTGTTTTTTATATGGTAATACTATTAAGAAAAATGAAAAAAAAAATTGTTCGCCACCTAGAGAGTTCAAATTAATTAATTATTATTATTGTGAGATCAAGTCAAACAGCACATCTTTTTCCATGCCTGTTTGGTTAACGGCTGGGGCTACAGCTTCGTCATCAGGGGACAAATATTAGTTTGACAATCTGGGAGCTGCTCCTGCTAAGACTTTTAGGGTATGCCTACACTGCAAGTCCAGGGTTAGTAGAACTTGAGGTACTTGGGTTTGAAAACCTAGGGCTTGAGTATCTGCACTCATTTGTAACTCCAGGTTAGGAATTGTTAAACCCTAAGTACCAACCTGCATCTTCAGTGTCTACACTGCATTATGTGGGCCTGAGTCCAACCACCCATATTCTAGACTTTCTAGGGCCCTTCCAAAATGTGGCTGCTCTAGCCCTTAGTTTGTGATGCAGTGTGGGAAAACTTGACTGTCCACTGGACTTGCCTGTTCCAAGGACAAAGATAATCAATCTGTGGGATACTTTTGGTGGACTCCTAGAACTGAAGTCCAGAGAGACTGTGTCTACACTGCAAATCAATATGGTTTGTAACTTGGGTCTCAGCTTGACCGAGACTTGGACCCATCACCCCTGTAGGGTCCTGGGACCCTGTGTCTGAGCACTGGGTTAGAATGATTGTGTGTAGATGGATGGAGGGTTAGGCCCAGAGTTTGAACATTGCCCTTAAATGGTAGATTTCAGTTGTTGTAAATCCCATTTCCTCTGACATTGCTGTGATTCCTGCTGGCATTTGTACATGCAGTATTGCTATGCTAAGCAATATATATTCTATATTCTGCGATTTGCATTTCTCATTTCATATTCACTTAAAAATACAGTATAAGTGTTTGCTATACTTTGGATGTCATTGTGGTTTAAGGATTATGACAGGACGAATCAAATAAGTGAAGAGGTCAGTGGTTGGAATTAGCTCTTAGTCTGTTTTAGAAGAGGGGTCAAAGTCTTAGCATTACTATTTTGGCAACCACACTGCTGATATCAATGATATAGTTCAAAACTTTAGTGCATTTTCTTCATGCAAACTGTATCCCAAAATGCGTTCCAGAGCTACACAATATTATTATGGAGGTGAACAACAGCAGAAGGAGAGGGAGATTAAGGTAGTCTTTGAGCTGAGATTTGAAATGAGATGAAGAGTGCTAAGGCAAACATGTATAGCAAGGGTATTCCACAGGGTAGGCGCGGCAGAGGAGGGACATAGAACAGGGCAGAAGGAGCAGGGAGGGGATTATGATATGACCATGCTGATGAGGTAAGATAAAAAAAAATCCTTTCTGGCTTTTATAAACCAGGAGTCTGGTGTACTTTCCACCAGTGGAAGCCAAGCTTCAAGCAGACTCCAATGAAATCAAGTGTACCTTTCTTAGGGGCACAGCAGCACACACCATCTGCAACCCTTGTTCTACCTGAGCCAAAGCAAATGGGCACTCTGTCTGATGAATAACACCAATCCAGCTCCTGAATTCATCTGTGGAGTCTCTGCCAGACCATAAAGCTTCTCTCCTGCAGCCCGGCTGTTGCCTGCCTTCCCCCACAATGGTTCCACTTGGTTGCTATTACTCCTGTGGATGCAAATGGCACAGCAGATGCCAATAGGATCAATCAGGCTTATTTGAAATCAAGTTCTGGAGCAACTGAGGGAACTAGTGGGGTTGTTTGAGAAAGAAGGTGGATGTAATTGTGCTTCTTCTTACATGTGAACATAAAGACAGCAGCATTGTATCAATGAAAAATCTCTGACAAAAAAGTAGTTGGGGTGTATGTCTACTGTGTTAGACACATTCCTCCCTGGTTATTCCTTTGTTATCTACAAGGTGATGAACTAAATGGGTCTTTCATGGTTTATGAATAAGGACACACATTTCTTTATTATAACCTTCCCATACAACTTGTATGAACTAATTTGAGATGATTTTCTAACGCCAATATGTAACTATTTTTTACACATGTCCAAAACATTGCAACTACATGGTGGTGCAGAAATGGAAAAGACAGAGATTCCGTTTTCAGTTGCTCAATGAGAAAAAAATCATTCCCCGCTTCAATTCTTTTAACTGAAATAAAGCAAACAAAAATGTGGAATGAGGTTTTTCTATACCGTATATATTACTAACACATTATTATTAATATATTTATGTTCTTCATATACTAACAATATATTAAAGACTGAGGCTCTGTCTCAATATAAGTTATGCAGCTAGGACAGCCCATCCCAGATTGATTCTGTGAAAAATGATCACTATTTTTTATAGAAAAAGGTTTTATACTATTGTACAACATGGTAAATTTTTTGACTGCTGGATAATTTTGTTCAGGTTTCATTAAGGGGAAAGCTGTAAAAGTTTAAATGTCTGGAAAAAATTTTCACAGTGAAGAGGCTGCCTGTTTTAATTCTGATTAATAATCTGAATGTGCAAGCAGAACCTTCACAAGTTCACTGCTAAGTATCTGGTCATTCAGCACTAAATACCTGTAAATTCTAACCCATTGCAAGAGCAAAGTTACAACCTTTCTTAGAACATGGGTGGTGACCCAAAGTGGTAAGTTCATTGGTTTTATTTGAAACAGAGAACACTGAGGCCCCAATCTTCTGGTCCAACAGAGCAACGTTGTACCATTCCATCAGTGTGAACAGCATTAAAGCCACTTAGCTGGCCACTGGAAGATTCCCCTTGTGAGGTGGAATTCTTGGGTGGTGTTTAGCCACATTTTTGTCTCTTTTTCCATCCCACACCTGGTAACAAGCACCAGGGGCATGGCAAGAAAAAGAGGGCAAGGTTTGCTTTCCTTGTGATCCCTGGCCAGTGATCCCCAGCTACTGGAACATACTTCTGGGGCCTTAGGTAGCTGTTAGGCATTTTTCATTATGCTGGGGTTTCCCAGTATCAGGACAGCTACAAGAGAATGGGAGTTTATATAGGGTTTAAAGCCATTTTTATACCTCCTTACCTGTCAATCTGCACAAAGATCTGGGCCCTAACATTTCTGCTGGTGTGTACAGGGAATATAGCTAATTTGAAAATCTTCTCTTGAAAACCATTTCTTCATATTTCCTTAAAAGAGAATTTGTATACAGCAAAGAAGTGTAATAAAGCAACTAGTTCAGGGAAGGAATTTTACACGTGGAGCAACCAAAGGGAGTGACATGATTTCTGTGTTATGGAATGACTTGAATTCAATAACATAAGCAAGAGAAAAAGCTTAATGGGTTAATTTGGGTGGATTCTGTGCCTCTTGCGTGCAATGTCTTGAAAATATAATACTAACAGTGTCATTATTGTCCAACCAGTATGCAGCTCCAACATTGTTATACAAGTGTCAACATGTCTATTTGCCTTTGAATTATAAAACAGCAAATTAGACATGCTTAAAACTCACTGGGCAAAGTTCAGTCTTCAGTGTAACTCCATTGAAGTTAACAGTTACACCAGCAATGAATTTCATTCTGAAGTTTATACCAGTGTTGTCATGGTACAATTCCCCACTCTGAACCTTAGCGTCCAAAAGATGGGATACCAGCATGAATTCCTCTAAGCTCAATTACCAGCTTAGAACCTGTAGCGCTGCCACCAACCAGGAATTCCAGTGCCTGGTACACTCTGGTCCCCACAAAACCTTGCCCGGGGACCCCCAAGACCCAGACTCTCTAGATCTTAACACAAGGAAAGTAAACCCTTTCCCTCACCGTTGCCTCTCCCAGGCTTCCCCTCCCTGGGTTACCCTGGAAGATCACTGTATGATTCAAACTCCTTGAATCTAAAACAGAGAGGAAAATGTACCTTCCCCCCTCCTTCTCTTTCCCCCTCCCAGACTCTTCCTGAGAGAAAGTAATCCTGGCACAGAGAGAAATCAGCCTCTCTCTCCCTCTTCCCTCCTTTCTCCCCACCAATTCCCTGGTGAATCCAGACCCAGCCCCCGGGGTCTCACCAGAATAAAAAAACAATCAGGTTCTTAAACAAGAAAAGCTTTTAATTAAAGAAAGAAAAAACAGTAAAAATTATCTTTGTAAATTTAAAAAAAATGGAATAGGTACAGGGTCTTTCAGTTGTAGACACTGGGAACACCCTCCCAGCCTAAGTATACAAGTACAAATTAAAATCTTTTCAGCAAAATACCAATTTGGACTCCTTTCAGCCAAATACACATTTGAACTTCTTCCAACCAAATACACATTTGCAAATAAAGAAAACAACCATAAGCCTAACTCGCTTTATCTACCTAGTACTCACCAGTCTGAACTTATCAGAGCCTGGATTGGAGAGATTGGAGAGAAACCTGGTTGCACGTCTGATCCCTCTGAGCCCCCAGAGTGAACAACAACCAAATTCTAACAGCACACACAGAAACTTTCCTCCCTCAAGATTTGAAAGTATCCTGTCTCCTGACTGGTCCTCTGGTCAGGTGACAGCCAGGCTTACTGAACTTGTTAACCCTTTACAGTCAAAGAGATATAAAGTATTTCTGTGCTATTAACTTTTCTTATCTGTTTATGACAAGTGTAAAAAAATGTTTTGTTTTCATTAGCTTATTCTGAATGTGAAAATAGTTTGGTACCTACATTTGTTGGTATCACTGTTAATTTTAAATGCACATGTTGGGGCAGGTTTTCTGCTGTGCCCAGTCTCTGCTGTGAATAAGGGATAAGATGCAAAAGGGTTGACTATGATGCCCTGATACTGCAGCTAGCTCTATACTGTTCTGGTTTAGAGCTGCCTCAGGGCTGCTCGCTACAATATGCCAGTTGATAATGGCCCTCAAGGGATGGTCTATCAACTGACAACAGCCAGAGAACGGTAATGCTGAAGCCATGCCACCTCCCACTCCTGCAAGTCCTGGCTATTCTGGCTCTGTTCCAGCTGAGGGATCCCCATGCTGGAAGAATTGTCATCTGGGGAGATCTGCTCAGTTCTGGCCTCTTGGTGCCAGAACAGCACAAAAAAAGCTGTATTGTAAGAGAGAATCTGACCCATTTCGTCAGACATATGAAAGAATATTTCCTGACTTGATTATTTATCTCTATTTTGAGAAACCCAAGAACAATTCAGTGTGGAAGGAATTTAAAAATATGTTTCAAACTTCAAATAAATATGTACACTTAAAAATATTAGCAATGCCTTTGATTTAGTATATATTTATTTATTATAGGTGGAGCTGGTAGCAATGCCTATAGTTAAGATAGCTTGACACTTCCCATTACAAGGCCCTGGTTTTAGTTGCTTAGATCTTTGCCAAACTTTAACTATTTAGACTGGCCTTTTCCTTGCTGGGTGTCTGCCTCAAGCTGACTTTTTTCTGGGAAAGTTTCAGCAAAAATAGGTTCTGCTGTTTCTGTAAGTGAAATTAGTGAAAAATAATTGCAATTTAAAAAAAAAAATAACGCTTACAGTCTTTTCACTGAGAAGCCCTAACGCCACCCTGATTTGGAGCAGTAACTTGAAATTGGGCAGGGACATAGCCCTCATTTCAAGTATATGCCTTTTGCCAACCCTATGAAAAACTACTCAAATTTGACAAAGTTATGAGTCTGTGGAAAACTGTATTTCACACATGCACAGTAGATACCTGTTAGATTGGCAGCTAAATTCTTCAGAGGTTCCATCTGGACTGAACATGCTCCAGCCTGAGACTGCAGAAAATGAACAGGACTTTTCTTGCGATTGTTTCTCCTGTAGGCCAGGGAGGCACTGGGCACTGGAACTGAGAGTGGGGAAACTGTCTGTGCTTTCAGTGACCCCACCCTGCTGATGCCAAGGCAGCATGGAGGAGAAGGAATTGACTGAAATGTAGAGGGGATAAGAGCTAAATGTACAGTGAGCCACAGAGGGAGTAGATTGGGACAAAGACCCTGGGGGAGAAGACTGGGAGCTGGAGTGGGTGGATATTGGGATCGACTGGGCAAGGAGATGAGAAGCTGTCGGGAGCAGAGAGACACAGGACTGTCCAAGAGGCAGTCTGGAGAGAACACGTAAAGATGGGGTCAGGCTTGAGAGAAACAGGGGCATAAGTGTCTGTGTCCATTACAGCATACTCTCTCCAGAATTCCTGATTCTTACCATTTCTCTGCTGTCAACAAATATCTGGGAAACCCACCAGCAAAGTGTATGTTTCATTCCCTATTAGTGCTGCTCCTCATAAAGGATGACAACCTACGCCTGCTATAAGTTTCTCTGTTAGTTCAAGAGGCAGATGTCTATGTGGTGGATTTAAAAATTCCAACCCTGCTGATGATCTATGTTACGTCCATATGATGCCAAATGATTTAATTTCTTTTTTTTTCAGTATATTTTTTAAAAAACCTAGGCAATTACACACACAAAAACTACATTAAAATGTTATACTTGCAAAGTCAAGTACTCAAAAGTTAGGAAATGCAATAATTAATGCAACCTTAATTTTGCCCCTTTGTGTATATGCATTATGGTACGGTCTTTAATTACATGATCATGTTCTATATTTTCCACAGGACTCCTGCCTTAGTCAGCACACAGAATGAACCTGCTCTAGGGATGAATCAGGGCTGTATAATCAAGGAGACTTGTTTTTGGCCCCCTGTCTCACCTGTTGCAGAAGCTGGAAGGTGTGTAGTGAATAAGGCAACTGACTGCAGGAAGAGAAAAGAAGATCTCATAGTTAAGGCAGTTGAATGCTTCCATGGAGAGCAGGATTCTATCCCTGTCTCTGCCACAGAGTTCCTGTATAATGCTTAGCAAGTCACTAATACCAAACTTTTCACTGGTGGCCACTAACTGTGTGTCCCTCATTTACTAGGTGATTGACTTGAGACTCTGGGGTCTAATTTGCAGAAGTGCTGAACACTCACAACTGCAACTGAAGCCAATGGGAACTGTGCTTTGAACAGACAAAGTACTATGAAATGCTAAGTAATCTGAAATAATAATACATGATCATATAATTAAAGACTGTACCATAACACATATGCACAGCAGGACAAAATGAAGGTTGCACAGACAATGTGAATGCTGGCATTTCCTAACTTTTGAGTACTTGACTTTACCACCGTAACATTCTTTTAATGTAGTTTTATGTGTGTGTGATATTATTCAAAAATTACCAAACCAATTCAAAGTGACATCTACTAACACTGAAGAAGATAGTACCCGGAAAAAGCATCCAGAAAAAAGAATATTGGTGATACGGGATTTGTATATGTGACCCTAACAGCATCCTAATGCAAGAGAGCAAGGGGCTCACTGATATCTGCTAGTAAGTTTCTGCAGGCCTCCCCAGTCCAGTATATCCAACTCACTAATGTCATAACCTATATCTAAAAGGTGTCATTAGCTTTCTATTGATATTTTATATAACATACTGATCATTAATATAATTGTATGGTGTATGTATGGAGAACAAATTCAAAATGATTAACATTTTGGAAATTAAGTTATCAAAGTGTGTCTGCCAGGCAGGGCTGAAGTTATCCCACCCTTGACAAAGGAATGTGATTCTGCCACCTCAAAAGTATTTCCAAGATACATTAAAAGGCAATGGGAATGCAATTCACATAGACAGTAAACAAGACCATCAAGTCAACAAGGGAAGGAGATAACCACTCAGCATCATGGTAGGGGGAGATTGCAGGAAACGAATCAATTTGAATTTTAGCAAACATCAATGAGGGGAGAAGGGAGAAACTAACATGAAAACCCCTTCACCAGGAGGCTTCGTATTGCCTTCCTCATATCTTGAATGAAATTTAATTTGGGAAGTAGCTTTCAGAAGAATCCATTTCAAAGATCTGTAAAAGAGAGGGACAAAGAACTCCGAGTTATCTTTTCACCTAAGAAGATAAAGGAATGGAGTACTTTGGACTGTGTGGGAGATCCTGACCAGGACGGGTAATCAGCCATGTTGCTGGAAGGTAGATTGAAAAGGAAACCACCTTAACAAAACAAACTACAGCCTTTGTTCAAGTCTTAGCCTCTAGAAAGCATTTTTCACTTTTATTTGCTTGTAACTATTTCCAGCACTCTCTTTTATAGTTGAACTCACTTAAAATCCTGCATCTTTTTGATAATAAATTTGTTTTACTTTAAATTTAAACCAGCCTAGTGCTATGTTTGATTTAAAGTGAACATTAACTCCAATTAGGGTGACCAGGCAGCAAGTGTGAAAAATCAGGACAGGGGGTGGGGGGTAATAGGATCCTATGTAAGAAAAAGACCCCAAAATCGGGACTGTCCCTATAAAATCAGGACATCTGGTCACCCTAACTCCAGTTAATGTGGTAAACTGCTAGGTATTGCATCATTAAAGGAAAAAAAAATCTTACTATCTCTTTGAATGGTCTAGGAGAGGGCTGGACATTGCAGAGCACACAGTTTTGGGAAAATTTGGGTCAGGAAGGGTGTTGGGATCATCTTGCCATGTTAACTAAGGCTTATGTAGGCCAAAGTGTGGCAGTGGTGTAACAAGCAGGCTGCTGAATTCAGAGTGATTGAGTCAGAGCTGCTTAATGCACAGACACTTAATGCATGTTTGCTGGCTGGGAGCATCCAGACAAGGGTGCTAGAACTGCAGAACACTGAAAGGCAATCAGAGTTATGGGGCAGGCAGACACAACCCTTCACTGGTCTGGATTGCACATCAGAATGTGAGAATATATTACACACTCTATACTTGACTTTCTCTTCCAATAAAAATTAGGCTAAGGACAATTATTTTGTTTCTTATTTTATGAATCCCTGTAAGAATGTTAATTATTATACTGAATAGGTGCATATCCAAAACATTTGAAACTGCAGATTGTTCAGATATCCCAGGTTGGGGATAAATAAAAGTTCATTGAGATACATGTTGCTTAGTATTTTTTTTAACCAAGCCCAATCCCTATACCTGTATATTAAACCATTTATTCACTGTGACAAGCAGGCAGCAGAAAACAGATATAGTAATCTGCCAGTCTGAAATCTGGTATGCATTGGGAGTCATGAAATAGATCTCAGCAGGCTGAATGCTATGCACCCACGCATTGTACAGAACTGTGATTACAGCAGGTAGGTGGTTTGGATAACTGCATTTCAGATATGCAGGAGTCCAGTGTAATGCGTGGTATGATTTCCTGGAGTTTGTTGGGATGCATACTGTAATTGTATGCTTGGTGTAATGTCTGATCGGCTTGTCTTTCATGCCCTTTGGAGTCCAGACCCTCATGAGAATGATATTATAGTGGACTTGTTTTGGAGAACACATTTTAAGTAAGATAAATGAACAGAAGCTGAATAGTTGGTGAATACTACAATTCTGAGAAATAAATCAAAATGATTTACGTGAGTCACAATTTGTTGCCTGATATATTTTAAAGGTGCAAATTACTTCAAAACAACTATAGAATGATGGCAACAAAAAAGTATAATGAACTGGGCTATAACTGTACAATCTATCTTGAATAGTGAATGCCATAACTAATAGGAAACAAATGATTTTTCAATTCACCACTTAGGCAATGCCATACCTATCACATGTATTGTAGCTAAATATTATTTATAAAATTCCTCCAGACTGCAAACTATGTGAGACAAGGGTCTAATTTTCCCCACACTTGGCCCATTTCTTGTTGCTTTTAACTATGTATAGTGTTCATCTATACTATGTGTTCATTGAGACATATATTCATGCATTTTGCTGCAATATCATATTTTTGTGTGATGACAACCATTGAGGAGTATCAGTCACTGACTTCAATGGGAGAAGAGAAATCTGAGCACCATGCAGGACTGGATCATATGTTACCATGTAGTGGGTTATCTTGCAGTATGAAGCATGTTCCTCATGTTGGTGAGGAATGTTTATGCAGGAGGGATAGCATCAGGAAAAGAACCCCAAAGGCACAACATTTTGGGCATGCACTGGGCTGGTCCACAATTGGCAGATATGGTATTCGCCCTATGTGAGATAGGCTGGACAACGCTTGAGAAATGAATCAATAAGGTAGGCGCATCTGTTTTACCATGTTGATAATAGAGACCTTTCTAATAAGCCTCTCCTTTAGGTTGATCTTGCCTTCTTGTTAGATTAGGGGGAGTAGGTTACTCTCAGGAGTCTGGTTTGGCCTGCTGCCCCTTGGACCTTTATTTAGTAGTGCAGGGCAGCAATGGTCACCGTATCTGGAATAAAGAAAGAATGTTTCACTCACTGCAAACTGGACAGATGATGCATGTGTGTGCAAGGTGTTGACCTTCCTCTGTGCAACTGTCAGCATCCAATGGCAGATTATGTCAGTTGCAAATTTCTTGGCCAAAAGGAGTAGGTGTTTTCTCCTTTTTTTCAACAAGCTGTCCAAGAAGTTTCATGCATGGTTATTATGCTTAATCCCCACATTGTTGGCATGGTACCTGGTGTTGTGAAGGCAAGAGGCATAGCTCAGTTTCCCAAAACCTAGGCTCAAGTAAAGAAGCAAAAGGGGCCAGACAGATGTCAGTAATATTAATGTCAGGGGTCAACCTTATGGGTCAAACTAGAGGAAAAAGGTGTTTGATACTCTCCCAAGTTCCACTGCTTTTCATACCATTATCAGATGCTATTCACAGTAGACTGTGCAGATCTTCATAACATGAACAGCCTTCTTCTTTCTTCTAGTCTTTAATCACGGTGAAATAACATTGTTGACTTTTAAAATATCATTAAGTGGTAGAGTTATCACTCAGTTGAAATGAATAGCACAGTTCACACCTCTCCTAGAGCTGTTGTGTCAGGCTGTCCACAGACTTCATTGTATCATCTTACACTCAGGGGTGAAAATAGAAATAGGGACTTACCGGTACAGGGCTGGGTTGGGGCCAGCTCTGGCCCCTGGAAGGGACAAGGCCTCGGGTGGAAGGGGTGGAGATGGGGGGGGGGTCAGAGCCAGCCCCAGCCTGCCCTGTACCAGTAAGTGCCCTCCCCTCCCCTGCTGGGGTAGCAGCGGCAGCAGGGGGCTCTGGCAACAGTTTAGAGGGTCCGGGGCTTGGCCGCTACTACAACCCCGGCCCTTTAAATAGCCCGCCAGAGCTTGCCGGAGCCTGGGGCTCTTTAAGTAAGGCGTACCAGCTTACTTTCACCTCTGCTTACACTTCATATTTTGAAGGTTATCTTTGCACACCCATAATAGTTATAGGGTTTTTTAAAATGAAAGCTTAGGGGAAAAGCACCATTTCACAAAGTTGCCGTGAGCCAGTTCAATTCACCATCTAACTGGCCTTATTATTGGGCATATGAATGATAGACTCCCACTTATGTGTCTAGTCCTCTCTGTGTGGAGAGGGAACCTGGAAGACTTGGGTTCAGCATATCACATCTTCACTTCATTGGGACTGAGTGATTTCCATACTTTGGTTGGAAGCTTTGGTGTTAAAGATAAATAGTCACACTTTCCTTTCTAATATGATAACTCTAATGAAATGGGGTGAGGGAAGTGAGACAGGATGTAGACACAGACAGGGAGGAAAGGAGGTAATCCTCTCTGGCTAAAGGTGGACCCCAGCTACCTGTCCTGAAAGCAAGGATTTGCAGCACAGGAGAGGTGGGTCAGCGCAGGAGGGGTGGGCAATCAATCCATCAATCCTCCTCTCCTCCGAACAAGATACCAGGGTTATGCTGTGAGTGAAGTCTAGTAGCAAGGAGATGGTTGTAGCTGGAAGAAGAAGAGAGAATGAATATACTGTTTGTTCCTATTTCTCTCCAGAAATGGGCTGAAAAGGGCCATACTTCAGACCTTGACTTTGGATTTGGCTGAAGTAGGCCATGATTTATTGGCCAGAGTTTCAAAAGTACTCAGCACCTAACAGCTCCATGAGCATTTGAAAATCTGGCTGATGCAAGTAGCTAATAAAGTTTGTGGATGACACAAAGCTGGGGGGTATTGCTAACACGGAGAAGGACTGGGATATCATACAGGAAGATATGGATGACCTTGTAAATGGGAGTAATAGTAATAGGATGAAATTTAATAGTGAAAAGTGCAAGGTCATGCACTTAGGGATTAATAATAAGAATTTTAGATATACATTGGGAACACATCAGTTGGAAGCAACAGAGGAGGAGAAGGACCTTGGAGTATTGGTTGATCACAGGATGACTATGAGCCGCCAATGTGATATGGCCGTTAAAAAAGCTAATGCGGTTTTAGGATGCATCAGGCGAGGTATTTCCAGCAAAGATAAGGAGGTGTTAGTACCGTTATATAAGGCACTGGTGAGACCTTACCTGGATTACTGTGTGCAGTTCTGGTCTCCCATGTTTAAGAAAGATGAATTCAAACTGGAACAGGTTCAGAGACGGGCTACTAGGATGATCCGAGGAATGGAAAACTTGTCATATGAAAGGAGACTCAAAGAGCTTGGCTTGTTTAGTCTAGCCAAAAGAAGGCTGAGGGGGGATATGCTTGTTCTTTATAAATATATCAGAGGGATTAATATTAGGGAGGGAAAGGAATTATTTCAGCTTAGTATCAATGTAGACACAAGAATGAATGGGTATAAACTGGACACTAGGAAGTTTAGACTTGAAATTAGACAAAGGTTTCTAACCATTAGAGGAGTGAAGTTCTGGAACAGCCTTCCAAGGGGAGTAGTGGGGGCAAAAGACATATCTGGCTTTAAGACTAAGCTTGATAAGTTTATGGAAGGGATGGTATGATGGGATAGCTTAATTTTGGCAACTGATCTTTGATTACCAGCAGATAAGTATGTCCAGTGGTCGGTGATGGGATGTTGGATAGGATGGGATCTGAGTTACTGCAGAGAATTCTTTCCTGAGTGCTGGCTGGTGAGTCTTGCCCACATGATCAGGGTTTAGCTGATCGCCATATTTGGGGTCAGGAAGGAATTTTCCTCCGGGGCAGATTGGCAGAGGCCCTGGAGGTTTTTTGCCTTCCTCTGCAGCATGGGGCATGGGTCACTTGCTGGTGGATTCTCTGCAGCTTGAGGTCTTCAAACCACAATTTGAAGACTTCAATAACTCGGACATAGGTTAGGGGTTTGTTATAGAAGTGGATGGGTAGGGTTCTGTGGCCTACTTTGTGCAGGAGGTCAGACTAGATGATCACATTGGTCCCTTCTGACCCTAAAGTCTATGAAAAATAGGAACTGAGATCTTTTGAAAATCTGGCCTTGTAACTTTATTTTGTCCATTAAAGGGACAGACCATTCTTTACATTTTCATTTCTGTCTTAATAATAAATAATAAAACTCTATCAAATGCACATAGGCCTGCAGAATCCTTTCCTGCTCCTTGCACCTACGATAGGAGGAATTTAATTTTCTCACGTTTTTAGCATTGTCCAAAGTAAATGCGAAGGTTCAGCATTTCAATGTGGAAAGGAATAAGCCCCCCAATGTTAAAGGGCAAAATCCCTAGTGCTGGACATTGGTGTAGCTCTAGTGGCTCCTGTGGAGCTATGCTGACTTGTAGCATAATATTTATAAAACACTTCACATGAAACTACTCAGACTGGAAACACTAGAGTGGAAATCAAGAAGAGATATCCAGCACCTCCCTGTTCAGAATGTGTTGCTCTGTAGGAATATATGCATGACAGTGCATGACAGTGCTGATTGATAATTTTGCAAGGTTCTTCCACTAACAACAGTGGAAATGGTGGGAGAGCGGTATATGGAGGATTCTTGTGATTCCCCTGCCCAAAATTACCCCCCTACTATATGTTGTCAAAATCCTATGTTTCCCAGAATATTCAATTTGCTGAAGTAGAATCTAGATAACAATTTACAGCAGGTTTCTAGGGGCTATGCAGCCATGGTGTTTTTTGGATGGTTTTCTTGTTTATGTCCCATCGTTCCCTCAGTTCTCCTCTGTAATTTTCTTACTCTCAGGTCTGCATATATTTACATGTTTTATTCTGTAAGCTTTTAAGCAGCAAATTATACACAACAGAGGTCAGACCTCTGCCAGTTGAGTCTTCTTTTTATTGTTTCCATTGTACTAGCTTTTGGAAAATAAATAAGAATGTGAATAGGCATAAAATAAATGACAGTTCATGTTCCATAGGTTCATATTTATGACATGTCTGCCCCATAACCACTTTAGCTATTTCATAGTCTGCAAGATGTCCTTGATTTGCTGCCCCTCAATACAATAGTTAGCACATGTAATCTTAGTCGACATTATTATCAGGTATAGAGATCTTGCTGAATTTACACATTCAGCTTCCGCTTCATTATATGTAGAATTCTTTTGACTCTCTTAAATGTTTACTTTTTTCTTATTTTATTTTCTTCTTTCCTTCACTGGAAGGCAGATAAATATAAAGGGAAAAGTAAAATAAGCAAAAACCATCAATGATGAATCAAGATACAAATGAAAAGAGAGGGAGCAGAACATAAATTAACAGAATTAATGAAGCCTTCACCTACAACACTAGGGTTATAATCACTCTTCAAACAATATATAAATTATAATCTCCCAACTTTACATAAATAAAACTGCCTGGCATACTTTCAGCTATGTAAAAGAATGAACACCACCAAATAAACAGCCTTCTTTTACTGCCTTTTAGACAGTAGCCTACAAGAAAACCTTTAACTCCTATCATATAAGGTGAGCGAAGATGGCAATGGATGAACATGGGGTGTAAATCCTTAGGTTGTTGGGTCTATCAGCTGCCTTTGATACTGCTGATCATGAGATACTCTTGGCTGTTCTGCAGATTGTGTCAATGGGGCTGCTGTTGGGTGGCAGTATTCCTTCTTTTCTAAGTATTCAGAGAAGGTATATGAGGTAATCATTCTTCTTTCTTCAGGGCACTAGCATGTGGCATTCCCATAGGTTTCTATCTTGCCTCTTCTCCTGGGTCTGTAAGAAGAGTTAGTGAATAGGTATGGGCAGCAGAAGTTTCAGGATGATGATGATATCTAGCTCTATATCTCTATTTCACCTGACCTTACTAGTTGCTATGGACTATGTGGACCAGTGTTTGTACAAGAATGGGGTATGAATAAGTGCTAGCTAGCTGACGTTAGGCTAGATAAGACTGAGATAATGTCGGCAGGTTGAGGAAACAGCCAGAATTGATGGTGGAGATGACATCTATCCCTCTAACTAAGAGTGTGTGGTCACCATTAGTTAAGCAAGTTTGTAAACTGCGAGTATTTTAGCTGAGTCTTCTTGGAGGGAAAAAGCATTGTTTTTCTCATCTGCTTCTGGCTAGGAGATTGCATCCATTTCTTTCTGGTGTGGACATAGTTACCGCAATCCAAACTTTTGTTAATTCAGGGCTTGAGTACTGCATGTGTTATATATAGAGAGAGCTGCACGTAAATCAGCCAGAAAACTGAAATTGGTGAAAAATGTGGCAACCTATTTGATAAAGTGGTGCTTTTAAGCAGGAACACTTGATAAA
This sequence comes from Gopherus evgoodei, assembly GCF_007399415.2. NCBI lineage: Eukaryota > Metazoa > Chordata > Testudines > Testudinidae > Gopherus > Gopherus evgoodei. The sequence goes on from NC_044325.1 coordinate 58,680,750, forward strand.
GGGTTCTATAAGCTACACTTGCTGCTTATTGGTTTCAAGGTAGAATTTAAGATATTAGTTTTGACAATGGGTTGGAACTGTCAAAGGAACCCAAGGAACTTTGGTATCAAATTCCCATCAAACTTCAATAGGTTTTGGTTGCTTTCCTCTCAAACACCTTAGAAAATCCTAGCCAGAAAGCTTTAAACAGCTTGGGACATGCCTACTTGGCTCAACAGTCAGGATTAATAGTGCCTATTTCTTCTTCTAGAGCAATCTGGACAGACTTAGAACCGTGCTCCTAGAATTATCCTTAGTTACTGAAGATCCACTTCCATTTTCTGAAAATGTCTATGCACTCAGAATTCTATCGCAAGTAATTAAGAGAGGGAAAAGGTTATTTTGGTCAATGTATTTAAAATTGAATTTATTTTGTGTTGCTGTAAAAGCAGGAAATGTAATAGTAAATTTAGTTTTTGTTCTCTACCCCTGCATTCAAAATGAATATTAAGTGTATATTTTCTACTTCATTTTCAGATAATCAGAATACACAGACCTAGTGAGATTGGATCACCTTAGGGAATCCTCATAATTACCCCCACAATATATGTTTAGTATAATATTGCATATGAATCAATGCTAACTTTTAAAAAGCTATTGCTTTTAGGTGATCAGAACCAGAAACCTGAGCATTCAGAAGGCTAGGAATATAGCTGGTGTGACAGTGCTTGTCCAGGATTTACTGGCTGGTTTAGATAATTTGGGACTCGGCTAACTCAGACCTCCTGTATGAGGGAAAGGCTGGGAGGCAGGTCTTGAGGAAGCACATGTATGGTCAAAAGCACTGTATTATTTGTGAGTACTGGGGCAGGAGAGTCTAAGTCTGCTCCTCAACTAAGAGCGAGGCATCACTAAACCCGAGCCGCAATTGAGTACTTGGGACAATGAAGAAGAAAACAGGAGCAGGAGTGAATCAAATGTTAGAAATCAGGGATTCAGAGGGGGACACAAAAACTGAGAACCCCCGATAGTGCCCACTGTTCCTCATAGATTCCTAGGGTGTCAGTGGACACTGCCTAGAGGAACTCTGTCCAGAGGTGTGATTGTACAAGGGATCAGAAATAGGCCCCACAGCCACAGAGCACCCTCCCATCCATCTTCCTTCAACAGCATGATAGGGAAATATAGTGTCCATATGTAAAAAAGGGAAGAAAGAGAACCCAGGGAACTACAGACCGGTCAGCCTCACTTCAGTCCCAGGCAAAATCATGGAGCAGGTTCTCAAGGAATCCATTTTGAAGCACTTGAAGGAGAGGAAGGTGATCAGGAACAGTCAACATGGATTCACAAAGGGCAAGTCATGCCTGGCCAACCTAATTGCCTTCTATGATGAGATAACTGGCTCTGTGGATATGGGGGTGTCATAAACAGATAGTTAAGGGTTAATGTCTCTTTTACCTGTAAAACGTTAAGAAGCTCAGTGAACCTGGCTGACACCTGACCAGAGGACCAATAGGGAAACAAGATACTTTCAAATCTTGGTGGAGGGAAGTCTTTCTTTGTGCTTTTTGTTTTGTTCGTTGTTCGCTCTTGGGACTAAGAGGGACCAGACGTACACCTAGGCTCTCCCAATCTTTCTGAATCAGTATTTCATGTTTCAAAATTGTAAGTAATAGCCAGGCAAGGCAGATTAGTCTTATTTTTGTTTTCTCAACTTGTAAATGTTTCTTTTGGTGGAAGGATTTTTACCTCTGCTTGCTGTAACTCTGAACCTGAGGCTAGAGGGGGTTTCCTCTGGGCTATATAAATCTAAGTACCCTGTAAAGCATTTTCCATCTTGATTTTACAGAGATAATTTTTACCTTTTCTTTCTTTAATTAAAAGCTTTCTTTTTAAGAACCTTATTGATTTTTCCTTGTTTTAAGATCCAAGGGGTTGGGTCTGAACTCACCAGGGATTGGTGGGGGGAAAGGAAGGAGGATGGTTAATTCCTCCTTGTTTTAAGGTCCAAGAAGTTTGGATCAGTGTGAAGCCTCTCAAGGCAACCCAGGGAGGGGAAAGTCTGGGGGGAAAGGAGGTGGGATGGTTAATTTCTCCTTGTTTTAAGATCCAAGAAGTTTGGATCAGTGTGAAGCCTCTCAAGGCAACCCAGGGAGGGGAAAGTCTGGGGGGAAAGGAGGTGGGATGGTTAATTTCTCCTTGTTTTAAGATCCAAGGGGTTTGGATCTGTATTCCCCAGGGAAAGTTTTGGGGGAACAGAAAGTGTGCCAGACACTAAATTCTGGCTGGTGGCAGCGTACCAGATCTAAATTAGTAATTAAGCTTAGAAGTGTTCATGCAGGTCCCCACTTTTTGTACTCTAAAGTTCAAAGTGGGAAAAAAAAACCTTGACAGGGGAAGCAGTGAATGTGATATATCTTGGCTTTAGCAAAGCTTTTGATACTGTCTCCCACAGTATTCTTGCCAACAAGTTAAAGTAGTATGGATTGCATGAGTGGACTATAAGGTGGATAGAAAGTTGGCTAGATTGTTGGGCTCAATGGGTAGTGATCAGTGGCTCAATGTCTAGTTGAGTGTATCAAGCAGAGTGCTCCAGGGGTCGGTCCTGGGGCCAGCTTTGTTCGACATCTTTATTAATGATCTGGATGATGGGATGAATTGCACCTTCAGCAAGTTCTCAGATAACACTAAGCTGGGGGGGAAAGTAGATACGCTGGAGGGTAGGGATAGGGTTGAGAGTGACCAAGACCAATTGGAGGATTGGGCCAAAAGAAATCTGATGAGGTTCAACAAGGACAAGTGCAGAGTCCTGCACTTAGGAAGGAAGAAACCCATGCACTGCTACAAGGCTGGGGACCAACTGGCTAACTTTCTCAGAAAAGGACCTGGGATCAGAAGGTGGATATGAGTCAGCAATGTCCCCTTGTTGCCAAGAAGGCCAACGGCATATTGGGCTGTATTAGTACGAGCATTGCCAGCAGATCAAGGGAAGTGATTATTCCCCTCTTTTCAGCACTGGTGAGGCCACACCTGAAGTATTGTGTCCAGTGTTAGTACTTCCATTACAGAAGGGATGGGGACAAATTGGAGAAAGTCCAGGGGAGGGCAATGAAAATGATTAGGCAGCTGGGACACTTGACTTACGAGGAGAGGCTGAAGGAACTGGGGTTATTTAGTCTGCAGAAGAGAAGAGTGAAGGGGGATTTGATAGCAGCCTTCAACTACCTGAAAGGGGATTCCAAAGAGGATGGAGCTAGGCTGTTCTCAGTGGTGGTAGATGACAGAACAAGAAGCAGTGGTCTCAAGTTGCAGTTGGGGAGGTCTCAGTTGGATATTAGGAAACACTATTTCACAGGAGGGTGGTGAAACACTGGAATAGGTTAGCTAGGGAGGTGGTGGAATCTCCATCCTTAGAGGTTTTTAAGGCCCGGCTTGACACAGCCCTGGCTGGGATGATTTAGTTGGTGTTGGCACTGCTTTGAGCAGGGGATTGGACTAGATGACCTCCTGAGGTCTCTTCCAACCCTAATATTCTATGAAGGGCACTAGTAGATGAGAGGAGTAGTATCATTGGGCTATTGTCCAGAGATCCCAGGGATAGTTCCAGTAGTTGAGAGGTGGGTTATCTGTCTGGGTGCAAAATGACTTGGTGAACTGGAAGAGGGTTTAAAGATGGGTTTGGATGAGGTAACTCTCTGAGCTGTGCAGTGAAGCTTTGGGCAATTCAGAGCAGGTAGCAGAAGAGATCAGCAGCTGCATAGGACATACTTGTCTGTAGGATCAAAGTATAGTTTCCTGAAGATTAATATATTTTTCCAGAAGGAGCTGATGCTTTACACAACATTATGTTGAGATTTTACATGCACAGAAGTCAGGAAATTCAAAGTTGCTGGTTCCTACAGGAACTGTAACTCAGCCCCTTGGAAGTAGTGGTGATAAACTTTAAGCACAGGAAGCAGCTGTAGACTTTTGTTACAATCATAACACCCAAAGAAAGCAAAACACATAATAACTATCTCAAATCGCCCAGCCACCCACTCTAAAAACTTCAGTCTACAATATATATGGATGTCTAGCTCTCAGAAAGATAGGAATTTAGGACTTCCTTAGAAACTATTTTCTCTGTGAGTACTTAGTTATTATTGAATTCTCCAGCACCAGCTCCCCCTCCTTACAGGTGTGTTTCTGAGCTTGTATTTATTTATTTATTTATTTTTGTTTTAAGGGGGGGGATTATGGGTAACTGGTCCTTTAAATCTGTGAGAGAGAAGCAGCTGCAGCCCGAATTGGCCATTTTTTATCTGGCTGCTGTTTGCTGCATTGCTGTCTCTTCCAACTGGTAAATATTTTTTAACCCTTATTATATTTTTTCCTGTTTTTGTCAATCCCTGAGGACAGATAGATTTTTACAGCTCCTTTGTGTGAGCGTGAAAAGGGTCCAGAGCCCCTATTTGTTTATAGTTTAAACTTCACAAAGCTGTGCCAAATGGAGTAATGAGGCAGCTCTGGGGATTGAAAGTCCAAATGTGTTTCTAGTGAGTGTATAGGAAACTTTGAGGGGCTAATTCACTATTGCCCTGAACTGTAGGTGGCCATTTACACAAGTGCAAAGTAAGTGCATTGTAAAACAGTTCCATATCAGAACGGTTGCATTTTGCACACACTCTGCTCTTCTGTGAATGAATAAATAAGGTACAGGAAAACAGTGAATTGGTCCTTTTAAACATCACCATTTGTGGGAGGCAGAATGTGAGACAGCTAGGACAGAGCAGCAGGCAACTCAAGCTGGGTTTTTTCGCTGTTTGTTTTCTGGTGTGCATGTTGGTTTGTAACAAACAAGGTTATAAAACCTTGAGGAGGAAAGATTGCTGATTGAAAGGTTGTTTTATTCTATTGCTTAACCAGTTGACCACTCTGCTTCCTTAAACAGTAGCATTTTATGGAGAGTTAACTTTTATACCTTCATATAGATGTGAACTGGTCAAGTTATGGCAGACTGTGCATACTATCCCCTAGCATTTTTTGATTCTTGTATGAATAAACTGTCAGTGCAACTTTGGGTCTAAACAGGTTTGTTGCTTTTTTCAGAAGTAAAGGGAAAGGTGCTAGAGTGAAAGTAACTATGTGTTTTGGGGTGATTACCAAGTCAAACAAATGTATGCATGCTATTAAACTGGCTTTATAAAATATATTTTTATACTGGCATTGCCTTATTGAAGAATTATAAGGCAGCTTTCAGCTTCAGCTTGTTAGACAGCAGAGTTACTCAACTAGGACTTTCTGGTTGCTTCCTGCTAGGAGACCGACAAGAAACTGGATCAACTTTGCATTAGTGAAAGCAGGCAGCATTCCTCACTGGATTAATAACTAGCAAAAGCACTGGTTTCTGTATAAAGCTAGCAGTGATATTGAGGTCTTTTTACTATCATTTAGTGTTGTTTGGAGTATCAGAGCTGATGAATCAATACAAATTGCTTATGCTAGATCGTATTATGGAAAAAAAGATGTGATAATTTTTTCTTATTTATTTCTGAGGAGATGAAATGAATGCTCAGAAAGTGAGAGGGATTTGAGACTACTGAAGACTAAAGTTATTTGTTACCCAAAGATTAGATAGGTATTTAAATATAAGCTTTCACAGTCAGTGTACTTTAATCCTTTTACTGGAAACTCTTGCTATTTTTAAGAGATGAAAGGGCAATTCACTCACTCTGTTTCACTTGATGTATTTTAAACACAATAAGGTAGATGGCTATTTACCTGGTCTATCATTCACTTGGAAATTGATTTAAAAAACAACAGAAACTCATGGGATTTATTGACCTCTCATAGTCATCTTATTAGAATGACTTTTGGTTGTTTCACCAACATTCCAACCATGTTCTTTCAGGGGAGAAATTGGCAGCAAATCTAATAAAGTTCAGAAGAGTGCTGGTCAAAAACATTCTTGACCTCCCTCTCTGAATTTATCCCATTCTTTGAGCTAAATATAAGGAATATAGTGTGTAAAATTGGACAACTTTAGCACTGATGTTCATCTTGTCCAACCCCATTGAAGTTAATGACGTCTATGGCTGGGCAAAATGCATTTACACGTGGATGAGTTTGGGCCAATGTCTAGGTTGCTTGTAAAGTACTATGTCGTGAATAGCATTCTAAGAACTGTCTATACACATGTTCATAATGCAGTATCATGCAAAATAATTGAAATATTTATTGAAACATACTTTTTTGTTAAAGTAACAATTATGCCCAACTTCACATAACGAAGCCCTTTAAGGCTTGAATTGTCTTTTAAAATGTGCTTGTACAGAGCCCAGCACAATGTGGCCTGACTGGGATCTCTGGGGTGCTACTATAATACAGGTAAATAGCAACAGAAATGAGTGTTGCGTCAGTGCCTGAATCAAGAATCTACTTCCGAAACTTCATCCTCTACACTGATTACATTCTTTTAGAATGTGTTTGTGCAGCGCCTTGTACAAGGGGGCCCTGCACTGACTGGGGATTTCATTTTTTTGTTGCTGTTCTTTAACAGGTAAGACAAATAAATAAAATAAATCTAATTCTCCCAGTTAACATGGGGTCTTCCAATGCAAAACAGTTACATATTAATAATGAGTACACGTCAGTGGATACAGTAACAATTTTCAACATTTTACCTTTTCTAAACTGCCACTGTCAAATAAAATGTAGGCTAAAGATGTTGGAGACTGGGGATAACCATAGTAGGAAAGGCTTGGTTACTTTATTTTGCAGTACAACTGAATGGCTTATTCTACATTTGTTTACAGAAAACTAACCAAAAATGAGATATTAAAACAAATGACTTAGCTCAGGTTATTTATTCATGCTATGTTTGCCGAGATACTTTTTTCTAGTTCAAGTTCCAGGCTGTGTGAGCAATTTGTAGCATGCTTGCATCCTTGTAAGATGTGAATTTAAAAAAAAAACAACCAGAAACCTCTTTCTGTTTATTTTGGTAAAAGCGAAATGTTGTTTCTTGACATTGCATTTAAAACATAGATAAAAACAGTTTTTATCTTTATGTGTCTTTGGGAAAAAAATTCTACCTCAAGAAATTTCTTTAACAAAGGGAACATTATTTCAGACTCTAACATTTCTGTCTGCCTATTATCATTAGTCATAAGCTAAGCCCTGCACTAAATGTCTAGTGAGCACAGATAATGTTCATTTTGTCTGGAAGACAGGTTGCCGCCTGTCAAGGAGAGATGGAATAAATGACAGGTTTGGACTCTGTTCCTTGCAGGCATATTAGGCTAAGAAATCGCCAACATGATGAAAAATTATTTTGTCAAAAATTTGTAGGTCACCCATCATTGTCTAATGTATTCTGTGATTAATTGCTAGCATAGATCAGCATTATGTCTTTCCAGTGAATTGCTTAATTGTTGCCTGCTTCATGCTCTTAATGTAATGACGAGGCATCTGGTCCTTTCACATGTGCTTTTAAATGCCAGCTTTTGCATCCAGGTTACGGGAACTGTAACATTAAACTTAAAGAACTAGCTGAAATTAAAACTTCCGGAAACCCGTCTCTTTTTGCTTTTTTATGGCTGTGCGCATGGTAGGCTGAGTGTTAGTGTTAATGTATGTAGATTTTATTTCTGATGAGTGATTATTTGACTGCTCATTTTACGAAGATTTATGGTGTGCTTTCTATCTCCTGACTGCAGTGCTACTCTTATCTTTAATAAAAGAGATGAGGACATTAATCAGCCTTTGTCAGGAGTCCTGACTAAGACATTAAATGTACTGTATGGGATAGGTAAACACGCTCCAGATCCTTCTCTACTCCAGTAGATCAGGCAAAAAAACACTCATTATATTTATCATAATTTCACATCTGCTGTTTTTGAAGCAATGTACCATGAGGCCATAAACTGTATTACAACTGTGCATAAATTCAACTGATTTGTGGCTGGAGTAACTAATTCCTAAAGTACATTTTAGAAAAACAAGCAGTGAGCCCTGAAATTGCAATTCCATAAAGGCACTAAATTACTGACTGCAGAATCAAGAATTTGCTTGATGTGATTCTGCAGTGACCATTTTATAAAAAGTGACAGTGCGCCAGTGATTGAGTCAATAAAATAAGGACGAGTGAGCCGTACACTCAAACAAGATTAAAGAGAAAGAGAATGACAGAGGACAGACACATGAGATATAAATAGAGGAAAGAGTAATATTTCCCCCCAAAATGTCTTTAGGATATAACTATTAATAACAAGAATGTTAATTTGTCAGTAATCATTTAACCATTTAAAAAAAATACAAACATTAATATCTCGGTTTTAGTTAAACCTACACAATGATGTTATAAACAAGGCTGTAATTCATGTATTATAAAAGGATTGTAAATATTGTGTCAGAATGTCTCATAGGTTTAAACTGCCCTGATTTTCTCACTTGAAAATTACAAGTAGCCCAAACGAAGTCAATGGAATTACACCCGTCTATAAATGATGTAAGTAGAAAAAGAATCAGGCCTAAATGTTTTAAAGTGAGTGTACAAAGCAACCTTTTCCTAAATTAGAAAGCACATAGAGGTTATCATAGTATAGACATTCAACTTGATATTTCACCATCATCTCTATGGATGAAGTAACTTTTTCTCCCATATCTTTCAGGACTTAATAATGAAATGAAGAGTAAGATTGTGCCTGGCTTTTCTCAGCCCTTCTTTGTCTTTACCTGTCCCAGCTGCAGAACCTAGACAGATTTAGGGACTCATCAAAAGGATCAGCCTTCTAAATATGGGAGATGTAACCAAAAGTGGCATTGCTTTTAAAAAAAAGAACCAAAACCAAAAAACCCCGATGTTCATTTTTTATTAAGACAAAAGAAAAATATCGGACATAGAATTTTAGGAAATATAATATCTGAGAAGAAAAGCTAAAAGCATCGATAAGTCTGGCTTTTCCTCTAAGGGATGACTGTGTGTGTTGGTACATTTACTTATGAGAGAACATTTCTCTTGTATGATTTAAAAAAAGAAAAGGTTTTAATGCATGGCTTCTGAAAAACTTGGTCTCCAATTATTTTATGCATCACTGTCGTCATTGGTAGATGTGCAATAAGACTGGTATAACATATGATGCTCATTAGCCTCTAAAATTGTATGTTTTGAAACAGCACCCTCATGTGAATTTAGCTGATTAGTGGTTACCCAAACTGACCACAGGATTCTAGTGTGTGTATGTATGTGGAGAGAGAGCATTCACTTTGGAAAATGAAAGTAATATAGTCCTGTCTGATTCTGTTAAAAATGTGTATATTGCTCAGTTTTAGTACTATTCTTGATCACCTATCAAGCCTGGTAAACTTTTATGGTTATAAATCTGCAGAGATTATACTGAATATCTCTATATGCTTTGTCCATTATATCAAGATAAAAAGTGTTTGTTTGCATCCATATGCATCGCACAGTTTCTATCTAATAGCATCAGTCTGTGCATCACTGAGCGTTTCTTTTCCTGACCTTATTACTTTACTGAAATTAAGCTTGAAACAATCTGATGTCAGATACTGTATATCTACTTTTATTGCCAGCCTTGCTGAGCTCCTCCATATTGCTAGTGCGGCATCTCATTTTAGATAGGTTTAACCAGATATATATTCTCTAGTTTATTGAAAGACTGATAAATTGTCTTCCATGTTCTAAAATAGGAGGCTAGTCTTTCTCATACATTTCTGAGAACAAATGTAAATTCACATGTGCACAGCTGACCAAAATTGATAGTTCTTTTCTTGGCATCACAAATAAATCCAGCATATCACTAGAGATGAGTAAGGACAGTACAATGAAGTTGACTTTGGTTCAGCATTTCTGATTTAGTGGCAGTTTCAAATGTACTTGAAGAATCTGTAAAAGTTTGATTATCATGGTATATTCAAAAGGATTGGCTCAAACAACAAAGCTACACTAGAATGAATTGTAAGGATTCAATAAAATGCAAACTACCTTCAAACCAATGCAAGCTTTTTCCTTTCCACCCACCCCCATCTCCTTTCTCTCTCTTTCCATTATCATATAAACGTAGCAGTTTCCTGCAGAGTTCCACTGCAGTCAAATAAAATTCAATGATAAAAATAACTCAATAGCTCCATTAAATGCAACTAAAATTATTCTTATATTAATCCCCTGGATGTCATCTATTTAGGAGCTGTCCGACATTTGCATAGATTTTTCCATATATAGGGCCTGATCCTGCTCTTTGAAAAATGATCAAGGCTTACCGGCATGAGTAGGGAAATTTTATCTTTTTATAGTTATTCTTAGCCCTATTCCACATCCTTGATATAACAAATACTCTGATACTCATGTGAGCAGCTGGCTGGTGGGACACTGGTGAGCTGGGTGGGTGGATGGGGATGCTGACTCCATCTGCACCCAATCACAAATCGCAGATGTAGGGCTAGCTTCCAGTTTACCACTGTTAATCTGACAGCCCTACACAGTATTCTAGTCTAGTCTATAGTGCTGCTATACAGTGCTCATCACCATGATACTTGAGTGCTTTCCAATGAGAAATAAACAGCTGTTCTATGTGGTTTCTTCTCCATACCTAGAACAACAGTCATTAGTTAAAGGGAGAGAACCTTCACAAATACCACGAGACTGTCTGCAATTAGGAGTCAGAGGCCTGGGAGCTGTCAGTGTACGATGTCCCCTATTGTATGCTCATTGCACACAGCCACATCAATTAGCTGCAATGCTGGGAACTGAGGAAGGGCCTGGCTTTTACTAAAGAGTAGAAGTACATTTGTTTAAAAAGATGGCCATTGCTCATTTGTGCAGCCCAGGATCGTATTACCTCTAAGATCCACCTGCCCTTTTCCTCAAACATGCCCCCTTTTCATGGTACTTTCATGGTTGTCAAGCCAGGAAGTGTAAGGTCAGGGGAGGTGTGAGTACATGCTGAGTGAGCCTGTGTTTGATGTGGAATTTGCTATCCATGCCTGCTGAGGCAGCTTAAGCACCTGCTCTGGAGGCCAATTCCTGTATTTAGCCACTTAAGCACTGCTTGACCTTGTGCAGGATCAGTCTCATAACGGTATGTACTGCAAAATAAGGAAGGGGGAGCCAACTGAACCAAATGGTTTTGACAGCTTCGCTCGTTTGCAAAAAACCCTTTGCCTTAAACACCTAATTCTTCACTCTGTTCCCAAGAGGAAAGTATAGAAGAATGGGAAAAAAAGGTGTTTAAAATAAACAAAACATACTTATTCATATAAAATAATGAAATCACTGAAATACTGTGCTCTTTGTCAGCAAAATATGTACCTCAGATTGTAAATTCACTGTTTAAAGTGCCAGCAACATGTCCCTATAAACAAATATGTTTTTTTCATATTTACCTTCATTGAGGTTTTGCTTTTCCCTACCTGAAGCAAAAAGTTTCCTTTTCTTGTCCTTGAAAAACTGATGGCGGGGGGTGGGGGGGTGGGGGCGGGGAGGAAGAGAGAGAGAGAGAGAGAGAGAGAGAAAATGTAACAGAAAATTACTATTAGAGAAGATGGAGTGTGTTTGCTTCAAGGGACAGCTGGATTCTGTCTGGTGTAGAAATTTTCTTCTGTCCTGCTATTTTGCTCTTCCTGGTGTCTGAGCAAAATAATGATAATTAGTACAACTTTAAAGAGTTAAGTCACTACGCAAAGTCTGTTTATGGTCATGTGGTCAGTCCTTATTAGGCTGAAGGGCTGGTCTCCTATGTGAATATTTATCTGCTTGTTTACCTTAGGAACATGTAGTTGCAGACGGAAGGAATTTGGGTGTTGGAAGACCGTGGCTGCAGTGTACGATGACCATTACGTGCTTGAAAAATCTTGCAAAAAAATCTTGAACTCTCTGTGGATAATTATTTTAATTTAGTCATCCATAATAAATGGTAATATGACATCCTTTCAAATCAGTATGGAATACAGATTTCTATTTACAAAAGAAGGCAAATGTTATTCAGTTCAGCATGTCCAAACAATTACTAAATTATGAAATTTGGCTATGGACAGTATTATGTTAGATTTGCCTCATGTCTATTCTATGTCCCATGAAAAATTTCTGATTATAGAAGTATTTATATTTAAATAGATATATGTACAACTAAGAGAAGAAGAAGTAATAGTAAGAAAATATTTTAGACTTTAAATGTAATAATGTCTTTAAAGAACATTCAGTGTTTTATTCCTGTAATTTTGGCTACATTATCTTAATCTTATCTCAGTGAAGTGAGAGCAGTATTGCAGAACTGAGACCCAAATCTCAAAGAATTAATCAGTTACTAATTAACATGGTGCATCATTAGTGGTTGTGAAATAGAACACAGCATATTCATCACTGTAAAAAGCTTGATTAAATTTATAATGTAATATTAGGTATTTGGCTATTTCTATCATACTGTTATGGTTCTTTGCTGTGCTGACTGCAAAATATAATAACTTCTAAGCAGTGTGTAAAACAAAGTGCTCAATTCACTTTATTAAAATATCCAATAATAATTGATTTAAAGGCAATAAAATGTGTTCATTAGAGGGTTTATATTCAAGAAATATTGAAAGTATACCTAAAACTGTCACTTTTATTGTGAATGAACAGGATAATATAATTTGAAAAGAGTATGATCATACTAAAGATTTGTCCTGCAGCATTATCTGATAGCTCGTAAAGTGCTGAAATTTAATATGATGCTTTCAGTCAGTTTAATTGAAATTTAATTGCCACTTTGGGCAGAAGGTTTAGATCTGATCAATAAAATATTAAAGATTTTTTGCTTTCGCTTGGAACAATTTCTTCGCTGATGCATCAAGTGTACCCTATGTTTTAGGAAATATTTGTTTGTTATAGTTCATACCATACTCAATATCACGTTCTAATCTGAATGTTTTAATGTGCTTCACAGATAAATAGTAGAAATAATAAAGCAATAGTTGATCCATCTAATTACAATAAGATGAAAGAAATAACGGTCACCTTCAGAGTCATGAGAAAGGCATTAATGTAAAAGAGCTATAAATATTTTGAAATGTCAAACCTCAGAAAGACAGAGTCCAACATGAATCTAGCTGTAAATCAGGCACAAAGAAGGACCTTGAAAAAAAAGATGGTTCTTTGGTATTTTAGAAATAATTACTAATACAAAAAGGGTAATGATGAACCTATAAATTACATTAAAAAGGGCCATTAGAGGAGGATTTGTTGATAAAGCTGAGATGGTTCCTGAAAATTGTCCTGCTAGTTATTTCTACTTTTCATTTCATATTATTCATGAACCCCCAAATTATCTGATTAATGATAAACTAATTGATTGCTACTTTGCAATTCAAATACTATGGCCAAGTCTGATTCTCTTTAGTGTAATCCATACAGCATCTTCATTTTCTTTCTTTTGGTGATGGTGTCGGGAGAATTATTTTAACTTGTTCTGCATAATCCTAGAGGGGAAACTTCAATCCAAGCAGTGCCTAAGCTAAAATCTTATGTGCAGTTTGCTCAGACTGAAGAATGCTGGGTGTCAACATTCAAAGTGAACCTTCCCATTCCCTTCTTAAACACTTAATCCTTTTCCCAACTAACCACTATCACATGACCTTGATGAGAGCAGACACGTATGGATGTGCTTGAAAAGCCACTACCCTAATTATCAAGTTGTCTGCAGTAGTGCAGTTGATCTACAAACTAACAAACAAGCAAACTGCCATACCACAAAGCTTGTTATTAAGATCTTGGATTTTCTGTACTGGATCATACCACCCTGTTATCAGATCACTGGGCTACAATTCATGAGAATTTTTATTCTTTGAAATGAGACAATGCTTCTAGCAGCAATGCATGAGCTCTGCTCTACACTGCCAGGAGCAGAGCGAGAAGGGGGAAGATTTGGGGAACAGGCTGTCTACAGGAATAACTGTATCAAAGCAGCATAAGCTATGATGCAAGTTTCAGTGCAAGTTGTTTATTATTTGAGTGGCAGTAGCTCTGACTCTGTAGTTTTTTACGTGGTATGGTAGGGGCCTGCATAGGGCAGGGGACAGCCATCAGCAGCATGGCAAATTTGTGATCTCTTTTACCACTGCAGGATGATGTGCACTGGCATGAACACAACAGAATTATTTGTATGACCTAAAATCGATGGTGTATCAGAGCCACTTCCTATGGATCACTAGACAGTGTGAAAAAGTATGGCCATTTTAACTGCCTTTTCCATTCAGTACTGCCAGTTAAGCCAGCCCAAAAGGATTGATGATGTGGCCCACTGAACATTGAACAGCTGATGCAGTCTCTTTTCCCCTTAATGAGGCCCTTAAACTTATACCCACTTACCAAACACATGCGCATGCATGCATGCCCCACCCCCTGCAAGTTACACATCTCTCTGAATATGGCTCAGTGAGTAGTGGAGTCTAGTATGGTAGAAGACAGAAGTGTAACAATGAAAATAGCTGACAGCAGGGATGAGTTTTAGTCCCCCTCTTGAATTTTACAGATTCTTAAGTATTTTAGCTTTCTTACACCCTTCAAGTTCCTCAGAGTGTGTTCTTCCAATTCAGACATGCTTATGCAGCTGACTTGCTGGTAAGTGGATGTAAGTAGGCTTAGGGGGGGTTCAACATTGACCATTTTATACCTCTGTACTTGCCCAGGGTGTCAATTAAATTATTTCTGTTTTAGTGGGAGTAGGAGGAAGGGGCACAGGCAATCATGTATGTAAAATGTACAGGTAGATGAACATGTTTTTCAGGCTCTTGGTATCAGAGGGAGGAAGGAATAGGTGTAGTATCATATTTAAAACATAGCTTCCATGGGGACAACTCTTTGTTTCATTTAAAAATAAAAAGCAAAAAAAATAATTTTAAATTTTGTACAATATGTGGAACATATAGAGCTGAAAGTTTATATTGGTGTTAAGGTTCAGCAAATGAAGAGATAAACTGAGTATCTGTTCATTACCCAGCTAGAATTAAGATTGGCAGCTGTCTCATCTTTATCTACTGTTTACAGGAACTTGTAACCTTTTGTAAAGTAGATGAGAACATAAGATCTCAGCTACATTGCAAATGGCGTCCAGTTTGACAAAAGGTTGATTTGAAAAATCATAGCAGAATACAATAACAAAACAAAATCTCCCTAAACCAAAACCAACCTACCAGACAAGTAGCCAAATATTTGACTAAACAAAGAACCAGGTAAAAACAAATAATCCCCCAACCCAAATATGATTTCAGGCCAATGGTTCAAAAATCACTGCCTCTTGCTCTTGTTGGGAGTGTGACTCTTGAGTGATGTGGTCTGATGGAGAGAGTTTGTAACTAGGGAGCCAAGCCAATTTCTTGATTCTGTCTGCGACTTGTATGGCCTTGGGGAAGTCACCTTCTCTGTGTTTCTTTCTCCATTTGTAAAATGGGGAGCTAAGGTCTCATTACTTACCTACCTCATGGGAGTATTGTGAGATTTCAGTGCTTATCATTTGTACAGCACTTTGAAAACATTAAGTGCAGGGTAGTAGTATTCTCTGGTCAGGTTTAGGCTGGGGGCTCAGTTTTTAATACTCTAGTCCATTTCTCCAGTTTCCCAACTTCTTTTTTGGGTTTCGGGGGGTTAAAGATGAAGGGCATTATTGTGGGAGTGTTACTTGTGCAGCTCACTCCTCTTTTCCAGGGCTAATCAATCCTGTTCTCTGCATGAAGAATACTGGGGAGGGGGAAGGGAGGGAGTGAAGCACTAATTACAGGTGGTACAGAAGTGGACAAGAGTGTGGGTAGATTGAGTGGAAGGCAGCTGATTTAAAAAAAGAAATCTCCATTTCTCTCAGCAGCAAGGAGATACAATCTTCTTTTCCATATCTCAGGGTGGGAGGGAAGATACATCTCCCCTCCCAGTAGTTGGGGGCTGGTACAGAAACATAAAACAGAAACAGAAACATAAAAGGTTATTTATGAATATAGGAAGTCGATCCACAAGACCTGAAATCTTTCGTTTCATCACACTCCTAGGACTTGAGGTGTAGACATGCTAATTTGGCTCTGGCATGTCCAGCACACTTATACACCAAAATATAGCCACCCATGTGGTTTAATGGCAGACTATTATGCGGCAGTGTGGGGGAGGTGGTTTTGGGTTCAAGTTCCATTTCTCCCAGGGTCACCTGGGACTGGTAGTTCTGTGGAAGCAACATGTTTAGCTCCTGGAGGAGACAGGACTTCAGTTTGCCATTGAGCCACTTATTCTTGTCCTTGGTGTGATACTGATGAGCTCTGAAAGAAATTGAGTCCAGTCTTTTTTAGACACTGGGTCACCATAATGTAGAGCTTGAAGGAGCATGGATGATCTCGGGAGACCATATATTCCATTCTAGATACGTTTAAATGCATGATCCTATTTGGTTTTTCAAACAGTCAACTTCTTTAATAGCTTACCTAGGATGAGAGCTTACTAACAAGGCTCTGGCCTGCTATCTTTTGATCCCTGATCCCTTTAAGATTCCTTGACAAGTGGGTGGAGATAATTCCAGGAGAACAGGATTTTAAAAAGCCAAGTCCTAAGCAATGAGAGGAGCTAGAAAACAGGGGAGTTTGGTGAGGAAGTTTAGAGATTGAGCATGAGAAGCAGATACTCTAAACTTAGGTCAGTAACCCGCACACCCCAAGCAAAGAACAAACAGACAAACAAAAAACCCCTGCAAGAGTAAAAATAATGCAGGCAGAAGTCCAGCAGCTGAGTGGGGGCTATCCAGTTTATTGCACTGAATACAACATGTATGATTACCTGCCTTGGGGGCATGTGGTGTATGTATACATTCAGTGCAAGCAACTTTTGGCCCTCAGAGACCTAGTATAGGCTCTTGAGACTTGAGTGGCTGAACTAGAGGAGCTAAAGGAGACAGAGATGTACATAGAGGAGACTTTCAGAGACACAGTAGAGCAGTCCTGCCTCCAGTCTGACAGTGCTGTTGAGAAGGGTGAAGGTCTTGGGGAAGAAGAACATCAAGACTGAGTGGAGGGAAATGATCCCATAGTTGGGATCCTCCTTCCAGATGATGTCATGATATGCTTTTGCACTGAGTATACCCTCTGTTGGAAGGGACCTAGTTACCAGGAAGAGACAAGTAATAGTAAAGGGTGATTCAATTATTGGAAATATAGATAGATGGGTTTGTGATGACTAGGAGAACTGCAAGGTGAATTACTTGCTGAGTGTGAATGTTGTGGACCTCTCGATATGTCTAGATAGACTAATGAGCAGGACTAGGGAGGAGCCAGTGGTCATGATACATGTAGGTAACAATGACATAGTGAAAAGTAGAGGAGAGATCCTGAAGGCCAAATTTAGGCTGTTAGGTTGAGATTAAAGTCTAGGACCCCCATGGTAGTATTCTCTGAAGTGCTTCCAGTTCTACAAGCAGGGTCTGGACTGAAGAGAAATAGTCAAATGAAAAAGAATCACATACAATTACATCACATGAAGGCAGACAACTAAATATTGTCAAATTTTATATGTGCTTGTATATATAATACTAGAAATGTAAATATTAAGATGGGTGAATTTGAGTGCTTCGTATAAATAAGGATATTGATAGTATAGGCATCACAGAAACTTGGTGGACTGATGATAATCAATGGGACATGATAATACTAGGGTACAAAATATACAGGATGTCAGAGTAGGTCTAGTTGGTGGGTATGTGGCACTATACATGAAAGAATATAGTAAAAAACCTTACATGAATCAAACTGCAACATAGACTTTCTGTGTATAGCAGTAGGAATATACTACCGACCACCTGACCCAAGGGTGATGGTGACTGTGAAATTCTCAGGGATATTAAAGAGGCTACAAATAGAGAGAACCTAATAATAATGGAGGATTTCAATATCCCATATTTGACTAGGCAGATGTCACCACAGGATGGGCTGCAAAGATAAAATTTCTAGACATCCTTAATGACTGCCTCTTGGAGCAGCTAAACTTGGAACCCATAAAGGGACTGCCTCTTGGAGCAGCTAAACTTGGAACCCATAAAGGGACAGGCAATCTTTGATTTAGTCTTAACCGTCCACAGACATGGCTACCCACAGCTCCCAGTGACTGTGGTTCACCGTTCCCGACCAATGGGAGCTGTGGGAAGCAGTGGCCAGTATGTCCCTGTGGCCTGCGCCACTTCCTGCAACTCCAATTGTCCGGGAACGGCAAACCACTGCCACTGGGAGCTGCAGGCAGCCATGTGGATGTTCAGCGTAAACACTGTCTCAGGGCCTGGCAGCAGATTACCCTGATGGGTGGTGTGCGACCTGCAGGCCGCAGGATGCCCACCAGTGCCATAATATAATTAAATTTAACATCCTTGAAGGGATGCACAAACCCACCACAGAGGATTTAACTTCAAGAAAAAGAACTATACAAAAATGAAGAAGCTAGTAAAACAGAAATTAAAAGGAACAGTCACAAGAGTGAAATGCCTGCAATCTGCATGGAAACTATTTAAAAACACCATCATAGAGGCTCAAAAAAAGGTATACCCCAAATGAAAAGACAAACAGTATGAAGACCAAAAAAAAAAAAATGCCACCATGGTTAAACAGCAGAGTAAAAATGGCAGCTAATGGCAAAATGTTATCCTTTCAAAAATTGGAAGTCAAATCCTAGTGAGGAAAATAGAAAGGAGCATTAACTCTGGCAAGCCTAGTGTAAATATATAATTAGAAAAGTCAAAAAAGAATTTGAAGAGCAACTAACAAAAGAGACACAAACTAAGTCGCCATGGGAGGCAGGTATTGTAGACTGGGGGAGGCTGTGCCTTCCCAAACAGACTAGCATGGCCCCACTCATGTTCTGCCCCCAGGCCAGGCTCCCTCCTGCAGTTCCCAGTGCTCAGCTCAGGCTGCCGGGGGCTGGATGGCCTGGCTCCCACAGGGACTTGGGGTGGCTAGGGCTGTGCTGCCTGCTTGGTGCTTGGACTGCAGCGCCCAGCCAGCTGGAGCACTGGGACTGGGGGCACTGTGTCCAAACCACCCGGCAATAGAGCTGGGGGCTGGAGTGGGGGGTTCTCTGGTAACCTAGGGGGGGCAATAGGGGAAAGGGAGGGGTAGGGCCTCGGGGCCTAGTTTACCCCAATGGCTGAGTCACCTGCTGCCCAAGTAAGACACACAATAAATTTTTTAAAAGTATACCAGAAGCAGGAAGCCTGCCAAAGAGTTAGTGGGGCCACTGGAAAATAAAGATGCTAAAGGAACACCCTAGGAAGATAAGGCCATTGCAGAGAAGCTAAATAGTTTCCATTGGTCTTCACTGCAGAGGATGTGAGGGAGATTCCCATACCTGAGCCATTTTTTTCAGGTGACAAATCTGAGGAACTGTCCTAGATTGAGATATCAATAGAACAGATAGTGGAACTAAAATATAAAATTGCATAGCTACCAGCTGTGGTATGTAACCTATTGCTTAAATCAGCCTCTGTACCAGATGACTGGAGGATAGCTAATGTAATGCTAGTTCTTAAAAAAAGGCTTGAGAGGTGACATTGGCAAATACAGGCAGGTACACCGAACTTCATGACCAGGCAAATTGGTTGAAACTATAGCAAAGAACAGAATGATCAGACTCACAGATGAACATGATATGTTGGGGAAGAGTCAATGTGGCTTTTGTAAAAGGAAATCGTACCTCATCACTCTATTAGAATTCTTTAGTGGTGTCAACAAGCAAGCTGATATAGTGTACTTTGACTTTCAGAAAGCCTTTGACAAGGTCCTTCACCAAAGGTTCTTAAGTAAAGTAAGCAGTCATGACATAAAAGAGAAGATCCTCTCATGGATCAGTAAACAGTTAAAAAATATGAAACAAAGGTTAGGAATAAATGGTTAGTTTTCATAATGAAAAGTAGTAAATAGCAGATTTGCCTCAAGGATCCATATTGGGCCCAGTAATGTTCATAAATGATCCAGAAAAAGGGGTTAATAATGAGATGGCAAAGTTTGCAGACAATAGAAAATTACTCAAAATAGTTACGTTCAAAGCTGACAGCAAAGAGTTACAAAGGGATCTCACAAAACTGGGTTACTGCGCAGCAAAATGGCAGATGAAATGTAGTGTTAATAAGTGCAAAGTAATGCACATTGGAAAACATAATCCCAACTATTCATATGAAATGATGGGTTCTAAATTAGCTGTTACGATTCAAAAAAGAGATCTTGGAGTCATCATGGATAGTTCTCTGAAAACATCCACTTAATGTGCAGTGGCAGTCAAAATAGCTAGCAGAATGTTAGGAACCAATGTTAGTGATAGATAATAAAATATAAAATATCATAATGCCATTACATAAATCTATCGTATACCCAAACTTTGAATGCTGCATGCATTTCTGATCACCCCATCTCAAAAAAATACATTATAATTGGTAAAGGTACAGAGAAGGCAACAAAAATGATTTAGGGTCTTGAACAGCTTTCATCTGAGGAGAGATTAAAAAGACTGGGACTGGTCATTAAAAAAAAAGATAACTAATGGGGGAATATGATAGAGGTCTCTAAAATCATGACTGGTGTGGAGAAAGTAAAAAGGGAAGTGTTATTTACCCTTTCACATAAAACAAGAACTAGGGTTCACACAATTAAATTAATAGGCATGAGGTTTAAAATATACATAAGTAAATACTTCTTCATGCAATGCACAGTAACCTATGGAACTCATGGCCTGGCAATACTGTGAAGGCCAAATGTATAATTAGGTTCAAAAGAGAATTAGATAAGTTCCTGGAGGATTGGTCCACCATTGGCTATTAGCCATGATTATCAACGACACAGCCCCATGCTCTGGGTGTCCTAAACTTCTAACTACTAGAAGCTAGGACTGGTTGATGGGATGGAGCAATCAATGATTGTTCTTTTCTGTTCATTCCCTCTAAATCATCTGGCACTGGCTACTATCAGAAGACAGGATACTGGGCTAGATGAACAGTTGATCTGACCTGGTATGTCCATTTTTATGTTCTTATAAATCAGTTTCCGATGATATTTTTCTCTAGCTTGTGGCCATATTTGAAAGAATCGCACTTTTTTTTTCTTCCATAAGGATTTCGAGAGGCAGTCAAGCTGCAAAATCAAAATCAAAATCTGGATTTCAGACTTCCAAGAGTTCAGCAATGCTTTGATCTGGGGTTTGGTTTGGACCTATAAAGATAAGGGCTGCTTCCCACAGTTTTTTTCCAGTTCAAGATTTAGATTTCAAACATTTCCCAAATTTGGGAGGTGTTTGTGGTTTAGAGATAAGGTTTTGTTTCAGGACCATCTCTAATAAGGATATTGTTTCAGCCTGAGCTTGTTTCTAGCATTTCATCATCTTGAATCAGAAATTGTAATGTATTTAAACCTTGTCCTCTGATTACAGTGTTTTTGTGTACATTCAAATAAGTAGCATTGTATTTTAGGTTGACAAAAGACATTCTTTAATTTGTTCTTTAACTTGCTCTCATCCCTTCTCCAAGTGTGCATTTTTTTTAACAGGAAAGCACCAAAATTGGTTTCACCTTCCCTCTTCGATTACAGGATCAAAATTGTTGTACCAAAGAGTCTTGTATTTCTTCCTCTTTTCAATTTATTACAACCACATATTCTAGTGGAAGTTAAGGTGGGAGGAGGAGGGGAAGATGCTCAGCTGGCAGACAGCACCTCTACCTTGCAGAAGATTCATTCCACTGCACATTTTGAATCTGCTGACAAGAAACTTGCAGCACAAGTAATCAGAGCCTTTACAAGATTGATTTTTGTCCCCTGCTGGCATATGGCATATAGGGGAAAAAGGCTCTCATCTCTCAAAGTAATCTTAACTATTTAGAAGCCATTATTGCAGGATTACAAATCATCTGAATACCTTTCCTGTGTGACTTAGTTATTTATTAGCAAGCCCAGCAAGTTAGTCAGGTACCAATGTATACTGTAGGTCCAATCCTTCAGCTCTTGCTCAGTTTGAGTTTTACCTAAGTAATGGCTGCTAGATCAATCCCTGTATTTGCAAAGTTTACTAGACCTATTTTGATCTATAAACAAATCTATATACTGTTAAATATCCTTTTAATTATTGAGAAGTCCTGACAAAGTATAGTTGCAGCTCACTTTTTCAAAGGATTCAATCCAAAATGTAGATATATTCTGTCCTAGGTTGGTAAAAAATGCTTAAAGTCAACTTGTCATATGGACTAAATTAAATCTATTACCTATACAGCTCTGGAAAAGAAGATGTAGAGAAAAAATGGAGAAGCATGAGATTTATCTGATGTTTGGTTGATGTATGGGTATATAAAATCTTAAGTAATACCGATAATGTCACACAATATTGTAACATATATTTTCAATTGAACATTATAAAACAATAAGGCATAAATGGAAATTAAAGGAAAAATCTGAATGGTTGTCAGAGAACACTTTTTCATTCAGAGAATCATAAACATATGGAATGGTGTGTCAGGCAAAGTTTCTGAGATAAGAAGAGTGGAATAATTAAAAAATAGATTTATATCTTGAGGAATAAAGTACAGACAATGGAAAAGAGTTTGAAGTCAAACAATTTTTAACCCTCACCAAAAAAATTCTCATGAAAATCATACTTTGCAGCTAATTTTCTGAAGTTTGCCTTCTATTCTTTGATTACTAATTATATATAAACATGTGTGTCATACATATACATACAGAAATATACTAAACTTCTAATACATTTCAGTATATCTAAACACACAAAGATTGGGTGTGCTATTTTTATGGTTATATCACTATTGCTATAAATTAATGGTTGATGTGAAGATATTGGGTGTTTAAATTCTATTAGAAAACGTGGAACTCAAAGGCACTCTGATATCATGCAATATAAAAACCAATATAGACAAATAGATAAAAAGGCAGCTCTCAAGGCAAATAAAAACAGTAAACATAATTTCATTTGTGCAACCAGTAATTAAAGATAGAGATGAAAACTGCAAAGCAGAAGATTTTAAAGTCTCTTAAACCTTAGTCTTTTTACAGAGATTTGGGTAAGAAGATACAGTTTAGTACATCTATAATCCAAGTCTCAACAATAACACTGATCTCTTAGATTCCTATTTCCTCATAAACTCCCCATTGATATACACATCATGCTGTCAAAAATAATGTAGTCAACTCATATTTAACTAAGACTCTGAAGAGCAATGACAAGGCATGCATATGACAGAATTGGTGGGAAGAAGAGGAGAGGCCAGCCCAAATATCTTACTGACATATTCCTACAGTGGGGCACATTCACAGTCCTGGACCATTCCTCTTACCTGCTAGCCTCACTTGTGTCTTGTCTGGCTAGAGCATAGTTTGCTAAAACCTATTTTGCTACCTCAGTCAGACAATGGGAGAGCAGCAAGCCCACACTATATAAATCCAACAAAAAGGACATATAGTTCTGCATATTGGTGACACAGCAGACAGAAGCATGTCACTGTCTCTGGTAGTAGTGGTACATACACACTAAGCATGAGGAGAACAAAGATGGAACATAGTGGTTTTTTGTTGAGGAGCAGCAAATACTCCTTTTGTACTTTTTGGAGAAGAAACAAAAACACGGAAGGGGTGCCCCTGTCTACTCTGTTAAGCTACTTCAGGGCCAGTGAACAAAATCTTGTGGTCAGTGGTATGAGAGGTAGATTTAAGAAATGCAGCTTGAATACTGTATCTGTTGACAAGAGATTCTCCACCATAGATGATAATGCTAAAACTGTAGCCAAACCAGCCATGTCTAAAAACCAGAATGGAAGGATAATCTATGTTATGAAAATGTGACCAGACTTATTTCAACATCATCTTCTCAATTACCACACCCTCAAACAGGAAGGCAGATCTCTCATCAATTTTTTTTACAAGCAGTGGAGAGCCATGGTCTAACTACCAAACAGTTGGGTATAATTTCCTATAGCATTAAGATTTCATTGGGCAAAAATGATGTATAGAAGGCAGGACATTTAAAACCTCCTGTCTTGACTCAGCTCCACTTAATCATTTCAGATTCAAGCAATTCTTTAAAGAAAATGGATTGTAAATGCATTTCAGGAACACTGAAACCAAGTTAAGACAAGTCAATTCTCTAGACTGCCCGCCATCTAAACGATTCTGCTGGACAAGATTTTGTTGATGCCTTGGCAAATAATGGCTTCTTCACCTCTCTCTCTGTCATTGGGGGAAAGGTTTAAAATTCTCAATGCAGCAATCTGAGTTTTTGAGGTCTGTATTATTGGAACTCCAGCTTTCTCTCCTGCCACTTCTTAAGTCACAGGGCATCTGTAAACCACATATATAACCTGCAAGAATAATATGAAGGGAGAAGATATTGCCAAAAGAGAACTCTTCAGGGCTATTTATCAGCAGAATCAAAGAGGTGAATGATTTTGCCTTTGTATCATGTAAGGAGCAATCTAGCATCTCAACCAGATTTGGACTCAGAAATCAAAACATTTGAAAAAAAAATCCTATTTCATCATGCATTGACTAGTCATTGAGAAGTAACATTAAAAACAGGGCAAATGGTTTTAAATTATGAGGATGTTCCAATAATAACACTAGTACTAGTGTGTGTGGGGAAGAGACAAAAGTGATTCCTGACATTCAGCAGTAACCTCTGTTGTCAAGTAAATAATAACACTGATACATGTGAAAGAGACCCCACCCAATGCTTGGCCTAGGCTTTACTTCTCCACCTTTAAAAGAAACAAAATAAGAGAAGATCCTCAATGCTTCATCAGGAATGATAGAGAACTTTCAATTAAAAAAATGGGGAGGACATGTAGTCTATTATATTGAACAAAGAACTAGAAATCAGAATGATTACTGGCTTAAATCATGACTGAGCCAGAAACTCACTATTTGAACTCAGGGCAGGTCTACGCTACAGGGTTAAGTCAACCTAAGATATACAGCTCCAGCTAAGTGAATAATGTATCTGGAGTCAACATAACTTAGGTTGACTCATTGTGGTGTCTACCCAACCGACTGTGTTGGGTTGATGGGAGAAACTCTCCCGTCGACTTACCTTATGCTTCTTGTTCCAGTGGAGTACCGGAACTGATGGGAGAGCGATTTGCAATCGATTTAGCAAGTCTTCACTAGGTCAGCTAAATCAACATTTAGTGGATCAACTGCTGCAGCATCGATCCACAGTAAGTGTAGATGCCCTGATACCTCAGAAACCTCAAATATAAAAACTGCATTTGAGCTGTGCTTTCCTGGGAAACTAAACTGCCAACAACAGACCTCTCTAGTTTTGCTTATTACATTGATTTTCATAATAAACATTCTAAGATTGTACCCAAATGCATTCATTATTAGTTTTAATTATTAAAAGAATTATTTATGTCTTGAAGGATGAGATGGCTCATAGGAATGCTAATATGGCATAAAACCTGTGGAGACAGAGCCTCTATATTGCATCTGCCAGTTTCAATCTAATATATGTCTGTCCTCCTGTTACTGAAAGTTATACTCTCTGTTTAGAGGCCTATGCAAAATATTTTGGTGTCTTATTCCAGTTCCTAGTGTGTAGTGCTGGAGTCCACAGAACAAAATAGCGACACAATTGACTCTAATTTGCACACTCAATGGCCATTAAATCTCCAGTGCTATCAATCTGGCATCTTTCATGAGGTATTATTTAAAATAATTCAGTAGTACTGCTGATTTTTGATCCATGCAGAAGTGGAAATCAATAGGCACCAAAGCATGTTTTCAGAATTGGGTCTTTTGTTGGCACTAAGAAATACAGCAATACGCTGGGTCAAAAGACAGCCTTCAACAATGATGGAATGGAAAAAAAAAGACTGAATGCCTGCATGTATCTGGAAGAATAGCATATAGATGAAAAGGTTGTTTAAAGAATTCTACTATTTTCATGTCACCTAGAAATTTCCCACAAACATGCAATATTTTATTATGTTATTTAACATGTATAAATAACCACTAATTTTGAATAGATATAGATAGATAGGTATATCCAAGATTTTCAAAAATAACTAGTGATTTTGGCTAACAAGGGGAAAAAAAGTTTAATGATGCCCACAAATATTTTAATGGGTCTTGGCCACTGCCCAGCAATTCAGGCAGGTGGCTGAAGGCTTGGGTGAATGGCATCTGTGACCCATTGTCTAGCACAATTGAAACGTAGAAGAACTCTGACATGAATGAGATTTAGTCACAATATGTAGATCTATTGAAGAAAAAAGTAGAATTATATTTATCCCTAATATGCAAAGAGAGCTGTTTGTGCCAAACAACATGAGTATTTGAACAAGATACATTCCGATGTTGACACATATGAATTACTTTGTATGTATTGCTCGATAGCATACCATTGCGCAGAGTTGTTAGGATCACTCTAGGCATGTTATGGATTTACTGTATTACATACAATGCAATTATTGATTTACATAAGTATTGCTATTTTTTCCCAAATGTAACAGATTTTAGCTTGAAAGGACTATAAACTGAGAGACTTGCTATAGTTTAAAATTGGCAGCTGGTCGGGAGATGAATGCCAAGCAAAGTGAGTGTACAGGAGGTTCCTGCTGTTTCTGCAGGGAAGTATCCCTGGGTGAGACATCTGCTGTTCAAACTTCACAACACATTGTATCAGGTGACAGTCAGTCCATACCTAATCCAAATTTCTTCCACTGTAAAATTTTCTGGCCAAGTGAAAATACATGTATACTCTGCATTATCTGTCAAAAATGGTCAATTCTTGTTAATGAACTTATCCATGTTTTATAATGAATCTCTACTTTTCTTAGTATTGTCATTGCTGTATAGCAATAATTTATTTTTCCATACATGTTTTTAGTAGAAATGGCCTGAGGCGCAAAATCCAGATCTGAATCTGGATCTAAATGTCTTCAAATTCCAGGCCTGTTTGGATCTGGATTACTTTATGAGATCCAGTTCCAGTTTTCATTTAATCACAGACTTCCTACACTTCGACTCAAGTGAATGTCTGCATGGTATCACCATTAAAAATGTTTCCGCGGAACATGTGTAGTCGTCGTAGGAGGTAGTTGGTGATACATTCTCCTCATTCTGGTGTGTTTTAGAAACACTTTTAGCATAAATCCTCTAGTGTGATTTGCACTTCACTTAATTTATAAATATATAGACAAGCCTCAGTCTGCACATCATAACCAGCAATGTTTTTGTGTCTTGCACCTCAAATGAGAAAATCTGTAAATCAGTTTGCTGTTGTCTCATCTGTTTTCTTTGTCCCTCTTGCTGCCCCTTCTGCTGTCTAAGGGGAAACTGTTCTTTTCCACATTCTTTCTTACAACTGCAACTGCTTGAGTGATGGACAGAGGGATACGTTTTAGGAGGAAGAAATAAAACTGAAGCCCATAAGGGTCAGTGGGAAAATGTCCCCCAATAGGATGCTTTTTTAAGAACAAAATGACATCACCGCTGAATCCCGCTAAACAACAAAATCCACCTCCACTCTAACCACAACCATTTCCTTTAGAAATCCTTCAGCTCCCATTCTGCACCACAGCTAAACCACTTGTACTTACCTCCAAGGCTTTCCTCAGCTCCAGCCAACATCTTTGCTTTCATCTTCTACTATCTGCCTAGTTTGCTCTGCTGAGACCACAAGTGTGTTTGTGCCATTCTTCCATTCTTGTCTTCGAGCTATCTTCCCTGCCTCTGCTCTATTTCTGGAACCTCTGCTCTTCCTGGGTCTACTTCAAATCCCTCCATTGCACATGTTCTTTCTGTGATTGCGAAAACATTCCACAAAGATATAAACCCAGATTCTCAGCTGGGATAACTCAGAGTAGCTCCATTGACTTAAATGGAGCCTGTGTCTCCATTTCCTCCCTCAGTGTACCATGTGTATGTTTTGTCTTGTGCAACTCCTTGAGGATAGAGCCTGTATTACTCTCTTGTCCCATATAGAGTTGAAAACATTGTTAGCCATTGACTAATGACAAAAAAATAATAGAAAAGGCTCCTCTCTTGGCTTTCTTCTCTGAGTGAGCTGTTCACAAAGTAAGAACTGGGTGTAAGGCCTGTTGAGAAAAGAATAAACCTTATGTGGCTCTGGGAGTAAGCTTTGAATTATGGCTTTGACAGAACTAGACAGGGATAATATTGGGTTAATTGCCAAAAATTCATCTATCACCACTAACCACCACAAGATCAGATATGTTATTTTATAGCCTTTACTTGCACCTCTTATATACTGCATAGGATCAAAAGAACGACTTGCCTGTTGGTTGGTGTACAAGAGTGTGGGGGGAGGAGGGGTGGTGAAAAAAGGAGAAGATTCCCATCACAACTGCTGCTCAATAGTTTGGGAATATTGAAGCTGGATAAGATTCCATACTAAAGAAATTCCAGAGGATATAAAATTTGACATCATGTGTAAGGAACATGTTTATTTTTCACTGCTCTTTTCAATTCCTCTCTTTCGTTCATTTCTGAGGAAATGAGTATTCCTCCAACTTCGCTATTTGGATTAAGCTTTCCCCAGGCTAGTGAATTGGCTTGCCATGTGGGTCTTCTCTAGCTGTCATAGCTATGACTACAACTCATTTCATAAACAGCTACCTGTGTTACTGACATTTCTTCAGCACTACCTTTGAATTAGGCGTAAGTATTGGTTTCATATTAATGTTTCCTTCTTATAATCCTTGTGCCCCTGTGAATATGATGTAATATGTGAGATGTATGGACTCATGGGGAATTAGTTAGCCTTTAGGTCCTTAGAAATGATCAACACACATGTCATCTTTTCTTCAAAAGCTGATAGAAGTTGGTCCAATAAAATGTATTACTCACCCTCCTTGTCCCTCTAATAGTGGCCCTGTTCAGGCTCCAATTATGTGAGGACTATGGGGGCAGTTCTGTGGACAACCACTCGGTGGGGCCCAGCATTGGTTGACTGTTATTTACCCCAGGATCCTCCAGTTCTGAACCCTGACATCTAGAAAAGAAACAGTCAAATCTCAGAGGTTTCCCATTGTATATATTTGATAATTAAACTAAATAACTAAGCAAAAAGAATAAACTAAAATTCACATAAGCAAATCAAATTCAAATAAAATGGGCTAATGTCAAATCATCCAATTAATCTAATTATCAGGTTGATAAACATTTTCAAATAAACTGCCAATTCTTAATAAGATTTACTTAATTATTTGGGAAGGCAACAGTTTTGTTTAACTACGAGCTCTAGAAGTAAAGTAGTGTAGTTGTAGCCATGTCTGTCCCATGATATTAGAGAGACAAGGTGGGTGAGGTAATTGTCAGCCTCAGTACCAACTGATATATTCATATTCCAGCTGGATGGCTGAACACAGGGAAGGTCAAATCACTCCCAGGTTGAAGGCAATGTTGAGACTGGATCTCTGATACCAGTTAAAGCAGACTGGCTATCAGCTATAATTTAGACAATATATTTCTCTCCCCCAAATTACAGGTAGCCAAAAGTCCAATATAATTCAAGACTATTTGACTTGTCACATTAAAATACAAGAATTGAGGTGATGAGAACATAATTTCTCAGGATTAAATATACAACTCCTAATCCATAACGTATGCATGTGTGATCTTTTAGCCAGTGAGGTTATTTAACCTTGGGCTGTTTTAGATACTTGAGAAACTATTGTCCAGGCAATGATCTCAAATAAATTCTGTGTGTTTTATATACACACTCACATAGTCACTCACTCACTCACTAGCAGCCACCTATTAAGCAAAAAAACCAACCACAAATGCAAGAATGCTAAGGCAGATGCATCATTCCTCTTCTAAAAACTGGAAAAAATAAATCCAAGAGACTGATACTTCATGGGATGGTTATTGCAATTCTTGTGGTTTCATTCAGCTCCAGGAAGCTGATATATTCATAATACTGGATAGAACAAGTATGGATAAATTTTGGAAGAAATGAATGTAGTTGCCCCTAAATTTGTCATTATTGGTGAGGGTGCAACAGTTCACGGGCCTACGTTTTTTTTTCAATCTGAAGAGGTTATGGTCATTAACTACAGTTGTAGAAAATGAATAGGTTTGGCATAGATGTCAGGAAGGTCAAGCTTTCTTACAATTTTCTCTCCCTTTTCTCCTCAACCAATCCCTCCCTCCACAACTTTTCCTGTTGTACATAGGGCTCTAATTAGCATATGAATAATCCAGTTTCTGAATAACATACATTATTTACAACAAAAATCATGCCCCACAGTTGTTCTGTGCATGCAACATAGAAAGTGCTATTGACTTTGAAGGTCTCTGTAAAAGTGTAATGCATACATCAGTTGTTTATTTTTAAATGTCTTTTCACCATAGACTAAATAGTTTCAAACATTAATAATGGATATTTACCTAGAAAAATATTACAATCTAAGGCGTGTACTGCCTAGAGGATAATATTAATTAGTAATAATAGTCCATAAGTTAGCATGTATTTTCAGAAACTATCTTCTTTTACGTATGTGTGGAGAATACTAATTCCAGTAACCTTGTTCAAACTGGGCTACCTCCGTTGAGGCTTTGTAAATATCTAGATGTTAATCCTTTTTACCTATGCAGCTGAGAATTGGGAGTTGCACATGAGTATTGTAGGGTATGTCTAGCTTGCAAATAAAAGTTGTGTTCTTAACTCAAGCCAGCTAACCCACATGAGCTAACTTGGGTTAAAATAGCAGTGAAGACAAGGCAACTCAGCTTTTGACTTGCATTAGCAACTGGAGTTCAACTTCACGCACCCCTATGGGGTTTAACTCGAGCGGCTAACTGGAGTTAAAAACCAAGTTGCCATCTTTTCGCTATTTTAACCTGAGTTATCTAACATGGGTTAGCTAATCCAAGTTAAAAACACACTATTTGCTGCAGTGTAGAAATACCTTTAGAGGAAAATATAGTTCCTGTGCACTGTGGCTTATAATCAAGCTGCAAAAATGTGTACTTGTCTGGAATATCAGGTCCAAAACTGGTAATGGACACCTTTGATATGAAAAGCCTGGTTGTGGAAATCAGGTTTTGGTTTCATAAAATGGAAACTGGTTTTGCAAAACCTACCTAAGGAAAAATAATAATTTGAGGCTCACAAAATCTCATCATCCCCATGCCTAATTCTTAGGTCTGATTTAAATCTATAAAAACAAGGAACTGTAGAGTTCAGGCTTCAAATCCAGCTGAAAGCTACTTTTTGTTGTTGTTGTTGTTGCACACTACAAGGATCTCCAAACAGAGGGCTGCCTTGAATAAAATGTGTGCTGTAAAACCTCAGCACAATGAGGGTGAGTTAAGGATGAAATGATTCTGAATTTCCCTGGTTCAGCTTTTTAAAAATATATTTCTATAGTTTAAAATATTCTTGATTTAGTTGCCTTTTTCAGCATTCGCCACCTTGTTCGTGTTTTATGCAATGTCTGATAGCAAGTGTCAAGAGAAATTTAAAATTATAGTTCATTTACTCTGGTTAAACATAAGGAAGCAAAAGCAATTACCAGAGTAAAATGATGGAATTAAAGATTCTTCTTGCAGCCTAGTTAGGTATTTAGTGTTTGATGAGTGTTGCAAAAGATAAACCCATTTTTCATAGAGGGCCGTATCAATCTACCAATCATGAATGAAAGTCATTGAACATGATTTAGATATCAAATATATGGTTTGCAAACAAAAATCAATCTTTGGCTAGGGAGGTACAAAATAGTTGACAATACAGTGTCTCTTTTTTGTTCCTCAGTAGAAGAATGCTTTTTTAAAAGTGATGAATAAACCTTATACAATATTTTGAAAATTCTTACTAAAAGTATGCTTAAAGAAAGATTACATTTTAAAGAAATCCCTGCAGACGTTCTGCTGAAGATCTGATGTATATAATCCCATATATTGATATTTAGGGCTAAATTGAGCCGATAGGTTCAGACCTAAGTATGGGGTGGCATGTATCTGAATTGTCCCTGGAAGAGCTTGGGGAAAAAGTTGTGCCAAAATTCCTCTGTGCTAATCTCTTGATCTGGAGGTGAAGCCTTGTTCTGAGTGTGGTATACTTTCCACCAGCTCCTTTGGCTATGGTTCTGTCCACTTGCCACCCACTTGCTTGCCCTGTTCTCCTTTCTTCATTTCAAGGGTCAAGCTGTGACTCTGACAGATTTTGTGCTGTGCAAAGGGGTGTGTGTGTATGTGTGTGTGTGAGAGAGAGGGAGACCTTATTCTCCTTACTCTGTGTAGTGTATTCCTCAACCCCTCTGCTCCATGGTGAGCCAACTTCCCTGGTCAAGACAGGGAAGGTGCCATAGCCATGGGTCTGCCCACTCTCTCTCCCTTTCTCCATCCCTCGCTCCCCACTTGGTAACAAGGAGGATATTAGATGTGCATCTGCTAGCTCTTCCCTCTAAGCCTGTAGCATTGGTACAATTTAGCTCTTAACAGAAGTGCAAGAGTCCTCAACTAGGATTTGACATGCCATGATCCATTTTCTTTTGGGATTTGCGTGTGTAAAGTTTTGGTTTATACTACTTTTGGCTTTTCAGTTTGTAAAGAAGAAAAGATTAAGTATAGGGTTCTTTTTGTGACAGTTGGAACAAATTCTCTTTCTCTCAAAATGCCACAGGAAACTGGGCCCAAGTAAAAACACTTCTCAGGAGCTAGAGTTTTAGGAACAGCTGTACCCTAGTTTTTATGACCACTATATAGAAATTTTACGTGTGCTTTCTAAAATATATCTCTACATATAATTTATTTGTTGTTAGGAGTGGAGCCAATATGGAAACATTTTGGCTCAGTTGAATTTTTTCAGCTTCCGAGGTTTTTAACGTTTCTAAACTTGTAGTTCAGTACCAACTCAAATAAATATGTTCCTATTCTCTTTTATCATCCATGTAGGGACACAATGCTGTTCTTATTGAATTCAATAGGACCTCTCAAGCCAATGAGGACTACTCAGGCATGAAAAAGGGTTTCTAAAATCCAGCCCTAAATATCTAAATGTCTCTGTTTATAGTCAGATGTAGTAGTAAAAACATATTGAAAGATTCTGACTATTTAGAAATATCTAGTTACTGGATAGAGACCCAGCAATGCAAGTTCTGGTTGAAATTATATGCTGGCCAGATCCTCATTTGTATCAATCAGTGTAACAATGTGGTTATGTTAATTTACACCAACTGAAGATCTGGACCTTAGTTAACAATGTTTTATTGTTTTGTTTGTAATTACTAATTTGTATTACAGATGAGCAAAATTGCTGACAGTTCAAGTTAGTTTCTTATACAGAGTATTAAGAGGTTTTCAGATGCACAAAATAGGGGAATGCAACAGAATTGAGGCATTAGAGGTTCTGAGTTATGTTTAAGTATTACAGTGTTATTTATTATAAAAGTTATACCAATGCTTTAGAAAATGCTTCTGAGTCCTACCATCTGCTTGTATTATTGTTGTTCACAAGGTTTAGTATTTTTTTCTGGGGTCTAGCCAGCCTGCTTGTGTGTAATAATCTGGAGTCCTTTTATACTTTCCTCAGTAATTCACATTCTGTTGCAAAACCAGTAAAACTTTTAACAACTACTTCTCATGTTTAATTCATGTTGGGGTTATTCTCAGATGGTCTTAGAATGCACCCATTCACTAAAACCTTCTTAAAATAGCCTTTGAATATACAAACTTACAGCTTCCTTCCCCATTTTCCCAGAAGGAACCTTGTACTGTATTTCCACTGCACACACTATATATATATATATATTTATAAATATATAAATAAAAAAACAGACCAGGACCTGCTAGGTGCAGCTGAACACCTACATTTCCCATTGACTTTGGAATTAGGCCAGTTGCAAATGTACAGTTAAAGTGTATATTTTTAAAAACAAAGCTGTCCTTAATTTTTTGGTTTTATTATATATATTACAATGAAATGTGATCCATTTGATTTGAGAGTTAGAGTTGCTGATTTTCCTATCATATTCTATTTAAAGATTTTAGTTAATTAAAATGCATTAAAAATTCAGGGCATTTGAGTTGCACTTTGGGTTACCCAACTAAACTTTTACTTCAAAAGTATCCAGTGAATTTTTATATTATCTCTAGGAATTGATCATACACAGCTCCCTCTAAATATTTGCTTTTCAAGCTTGGTTGGTTAGTTGTGACTTACCTAATAAGTCACATGACATTGTTTCTGCTCCCTGATTGATGGAATGTGTGTTTTCTGCACAAACATTAGTGCCACGTGACTTGAAATTCAGGTTCCATGAAATTTCTTGTTGATGGGCTTATTTGTGTGGAAAAAAGTAAATGCAAAACGCACATGACCATGCCAAAGAGAATTCATTTAAAAATGTGAATGAATATTCATGGAAAATGTATTGTAGTGTTTACCCTCTTCTAGTAAAGAATATTGTTAACATTCTATTAAAGGGTCAAGCATTTATCAGAGACAGAAATAACTCTATCATATCAAAACACCTCAGTTTGTTGTCTGAGGCTGTATCATATCCTATTAAACTGAAAGTTCTGTTGCAACCTTAACAATAGTCCAGCTATTTCAGCATAACGACCCCTCAATCCTGCATGTTGGTCTCCATAGCTTTGTCTTTGCTAGCTAGCACATGGAAGCTAACATGAGGTAAAATTCTAGTGAAGAGAAGATACGTGTTAAAATTACAACTTACCAGGTTGAGGTAAACACAAAGGTCCCCCCCAGTCTTTACTTGACCTACTAGCCAGCCTAAAAATTATGAACTGCCTAGTGGATTTTACCATGGTAGTTACCGTGTGTTAGCTAACACCTGTTAAGAACCCACCCTTTTCCCTAGTGTGGGTGCACCCTGTGAGTGGATTATGGCAGGACTCCACCCATGTAGAAACATGTGCTGAACTGGGGCCTAAACGGATATTTTCAATAGGCACAAATGGGCAGTGAGGCACCGAGCTACCATTGAAAGTGGATGAGTTAGGTGCCTAACTGCCATTGGTGCACTTAAAATATCCCACTGACTGTGTATGTACTCTCCATACAGAAAACTCCACTCCCATACAAACAAGAGGTAACACTGTGAGGATGTCTAACACCCAATAGCTATGAATGAGCACAGTAATGAATTTTAAGTCTAGACAGTGACATATACCTTTAAATGCTCAAAGATTTGCTCATAATTTTAGCCTCACGACTCCCATTGTCTTTAGTGGAAGTTGGATGGCAAACTATACATGCAAACTCTTTGAATATTTAAAAGACAGCATGGAGGTGTTCTGTGTTTTTGCTGTGAAAACATTTATATGAAAGTCAAGTTCAATAGTCCATGAAATGATGCGCTAATCTCAAGAGTTCACATGCAATTTGGGGTATATTTTCTTCTCCATGCACAAGCAATTGTAAAGGTAATTGCCACCCTGAAAGTAAAGTAAACCCACAAAACACACATACTGTATCTGCAGCCCAAAATGTCTTGTGATAAAATAGCTTTTCTCATTTTGCCTCAAAATGAAAACAATTTTTGCAAAATAACTTCTGGAGCATATCTTAACTTTTCCCATTTTATGTGCTCAATGACTACTTTATGATGTTTGCTAGTAATATATAACTGTTAA
Organism: Gopherus evgoodei; assembly: GCF_007399415.2. Taxonomy (NCBI): domain Eukaryota; kingdom Metazoa; phylum Chordata; order Testudines; family Testudinidae; genus Gopherus; species Gopherus evgoodei. The sequence continues at coordinate 58,716,327 of NC_044325.1, forward strand.
GATACATATTGCTTGACTTTGTATGGTTTTCCTAGTCTATTCCTTAATGCGTTTGTAGATTTTCAAGAAATAGTTTATTTGCAAGATTTATTATTTTGGTCAGCTTTCTCTGCCTAACATAATTCATTTTGTACAATAAATAAATAGACTCTCACTAACTATGGTGATGATAGTACTATGTCAGAGTAGATCAGACAGAGAAAAAAACAATTACATTGTCTATTCTATAGCACTTTTCATGAGAAGACCTAAAAAGCACTATAAAACCATTACTCAAAAAAGGATCAGACATTAAAGTGGATCTAAAGAATATCCAGAGTTGTAATTCTGAGGAGTTTTAAAAAAATAATAAGATTTAAAAAAAGAAACCCTCCAAATTAGTTAGAGATTGACCTATGCCCTCATGTTTCAGGGTATAGGTCAATCTCTAACTAAAGTGTGTTAGGAAGAAGTTTTTCCGAGGGGTAATCTATTTTATAACTCTGTACTGCAGGATTTTTTGCACCTAGAATTGGCTACTGTGAGAAACAGGATATTGGACTAGACTGAAACTTGGTTTGTCCCAGTATGGCAATTCCTGTGTTTTTATTAACACTCAGAACATCCTAAAAAGTAGGTCGATAATCCCATTTTAGAGATGGTTACAATGAGCAAGGGATTAAGTAATTTGACAAAGGTCAATAACCAGCAGCCTAAACAAAAAAGGCTATTATCCCAGAAGGGGGAGGTGTGCTGCTAGTGCCATGTGCTGGGTCTCGGAGTGAGGGGGTGGTGGTGTTTCAGTTGGAGTCCAGGTCAGTTTTCTCTCTTTTGCCCCACCTCTCGAGGAGTTAGGGGAACTCCTGCTCCATCTATTGTTCCCATGGTAGGAGGTTGGGATGTTGGGGCCATGGGCTGAGGCCAGATGGAGGTTCCTTGCAGCTGCCCAGGCTACTCCTAGGTCTTCCCAGCATCTGCTGCTCTTGCATCAATGATTTGAGCTAGAACGTTGAGTGATTTTTGCAGGCTGCCCACATTTTCCTGATTCATGCCACTGATTTTTAACACTTTACCACTCAGCTAAATCTGAATGATATTTCATGGGACGTAGAAAAGACTCTGCTATAACCCTTAGGGGTTTCTCCCTGCTGAACATCAAAGGCTTGCTGCAAAGAATGGAGGTGTTTAATGCTTCTCAAAGAAAGTCATAAGAATCCTTTATAATGGCAAATGTTAGGCAACCTAAATATGGGCTGATTACCAACTTCCCCTATCCTCCTGATGTTACTAGACTTTGGATGTTACAGATATTTTTGTGTCTGATCCTCACGTGATGTAAACTGATGTAACTCCATTGAAGTCAGTGGACTATGCTGAGATGCAGACGAGAATTTGGCACATTACATATGTCATTGAAATTAGCAGAAGTGCAAGACCAATCACAATAAGAAAGAATCAAAGAGTAATGGTTAGTATGCCAAAATTTACAGAATAATTGCCATCTTCATATAGCATAGCAGGCCAGTGAAAGCTGGAAATGTTGAGAGGTTTTTGCTACCTGTGGGAAATTTTCTTAGGGAACACAAACAATGATGGGCTCAGACAGGCCGTTAGCTAGTTGCCCCTTTTATGATGGGTTTCTGGGAAACTGGCTTGTCATCTCTCTCTTGATGCATCAATGACAAAATGGTCTAAGGGGAACCTTGCGTTACAGGTAAAATGTATCATATTTGTTCATTGCTTCATGCAGACCTCTTGTGACATTTCTTCTGCACTCGTGTGAAAGTGTTTTCAATGTTTAGAAAGGGGCTAGTGGATAATGTTAAAATGATCTCAGAAGAGTGAATGATTTTTAATCAAATAGGAGGTTTTGAAAGAACTGGGCCAGTTCCCCAGCTGGTGTAAACTGAATGCAGGTTTATACCAGATGAGGATCTGACCCATCATGTTTAGGCTTTTTAATGCAGCAGCAGGAAAATGCAGAATTATCTGTCAATTGAGAATAATTCAAGTGGATGGATGACTCAGGACAATGCATCAGCCCTCTATAGCTATTACTAAGGCTCTTTCAGTCGATCATCTTTGAAAGGGTTAGAAACATGTTACTTTCACGTGAAGAGCTCTTGACTCTTAAGAGCCAAGAGCACTTCACATGAAATGTGAATGTCTGTTGAACATTTATTCTATTATTAAACCATTCTAGTCTATTACCAAACCAAACTGTAGCAGGTTTCCCATCTAGTTCATGGCATTTAAAGATTTGAAAAGAAATGTGGTGTGATATTAGCACTTAGCTAATTATATTGCTCCTGTCTTAGTTTGCAGTAGGCTTGTCACCTTGTATTTTCTTGTCTCATCAAATAGATCACACCATTCACCCAATAGATCCATTATGGTGTAATGGGTGAACTCAGAAAAGGACAAATTAATGGCTTTGTTGGAACAATTAAAGTCTACGTCAAATTTTATTTTAAAAACATCAGTGTAATAGGCTATACTCTAGAAGCCAACAATAACTCCTTTAAAACTCTTATAATCTACTGGGGGCTGTTTATGCTCAGCCATGATACAAAAAAAAATAAGTTTTCAGTAAATAAAAATTCCTACAAATACACGCATATTTTGCTCTCTTGTGGTTGATTAGCTATTGCTTGTAGTAGGGAAAATGGGGAGGTGCATTACCTGAAAACACAGCTTCCAGTCATATTATGCCCTATAAATACAAGCAGGGCTGGCTCCAGGTTTTCTGCCGCCCCAAGCGGCAGGAAAAAAAAAAGCCGATTGGCTGCACTCAATCACGCCGCTCCATTCTTCAGCGGCACTTCGGCTGCAGCTCAAATTGGAAAAGAGGGACTGAGGAACCCGCCGCTGAATTCCCTGCCAAAGACCCGGACGTGCCACCCCAGTAGCGGATGGAATGCCGCCTCTTTGTATTGGCTGCCCCAAGCACCTGCTTCCTTTGCTGGTGCCTGGAGCTGACCCTGAATACATGTGCCTTTCAGAACTGAGAAGTTGTAGAGTAGAACTATAATGGTAATTGTTCTTTATTTTTGGTTTCAAAGATGTGGAACTGTTGACGACCCTAGTACCCTTGTCTATAGTAGAATACTAGAATTTTTTTTCTAAAGTTGTCCACTGTTCTGCTACTGGTTCAACCACACTGGCGGAAGCAATAGTGGGAGGTCTAATGTACAGAAGGCAACAGTCACTGGACCATGTCTGCACGTGAGAATAGCCGGATTCAGCATTGCATGTAACTGTGTAATTGTACTGATGCTGGCCCCTAAGTGTGAAGGAAGGCCAGCTGGAGTTAGTACTAATTGGGGTTTATCCCAGTTACAAGCCGGGGAAAACCTTGAGTAACTCACTTGGTGCAAACCCCTGAATGGCCTTGGCTACACTTAGTGTAGCTATTCAGTGAGTTAACCACATGTAAGGCCTCAATCAGCTTCTCCCTCAGTTGGAAACCTTTCCCAAATAAGTCATCAGGCTCAAATGGTGCAGCAGACAGCCTTCTCCTGCTGGCGTCAACCCCACTATGGTGGAGGAGGCAGCATTTATGCTCGTTCCCTTCTCCCAGCTCATCTCCAATTGGTCAGATAAGAGGAGAACCTTTCCTCATCCTCTCTGCAAGCCTTCTGGCCCCGGGTACTTAAAGACACAATGAAAAGATTTTCCTGCCAAGCACCACTTATTCCCAGGACTGCTTCCCCTCTACCATAAAATCTTAGGTTCTTATATATATATCGGACCTTTCACAATTTTAAAGGACCACACGAAGTGATGGGCTGGGCTGACTACTAGGCACCACTATCTTGAAAGGGGCAGACTACCCCACCACATCAATTAGAAACATAGCATAGCTGCTAAATATTTTTCATTTTGTTACCTCATCTCCCTGCCCTCACCCACTCTGTCTGTCATGTCCACATGTCATATCTTATCTGACACCCTCACGAGGGCAGGAACTGTTGCCTTTGTTGTTCTGTGTACAGCACCTAGCACAGTGGGGTCCCAATCCTTGATTCCTAGGTGCTACTGTAATATAAATTAAGTAATGGTGCTTAAAACATGAATAGTGCGTGGACCACTAGCAGTCTCCCTGTTGATACCCTCAGTAGAGTTGAAACAGTGATAGCAAAATAGGGTAAGTTTTAGGAAGGAAAAAAACTTTATGAAGAGACAGCCTAAATTCAAGCTGAAGATGGTTCCTGTGCTGCTGGAGCAGCAGGGTAATATCACAGTTACAGGGAAATGTTAATTTGAAACTGAGTCCAAGTCCCTGCTGTTACACTTGCATGGCAATGACAGATCCTTAGATGAAAAGGATGGATTCTGGCAGCTGGATGCACGAGGTACTAAGTTAAAATAGCACATGACAATATGCTGTAAATCTGGGTAACAAATCTTCCTATTGTCATGGTACCCTTGACATACAAATACCATGAGACTTATGCAGTGGTTTGGTTTTTTCTTTAAAAAAAATTGAATCAAACACTGTAAGCATATTCCCTAAAATGTATTATGGATTATGCAAGCAATGAGTAATGAAGCAAAATAGAATATAAGAACTGTTATATTAAATCATTGTATAATATGTAATAGTTTCAAGCTACGGCATGTCACTCCACCATAACATTTGCAATGTAATGAAATGGTCCACAGTGATTAATATTCTTAAGTGCTTTCCTTTTTTCTCTTAAGTGCTTCCAGACAGAACAACAAGAAATATGCCGCATTATCAGTGTTTGTGTGAAATCAGAGTGTCACAATCTCTGTTAGTTTTACCCTCTATCTATAGATACACACTAATAAGTTTGATCTGTGTACTACAAACAAATTGGGGAATGCATCTTGGGACAAATCCTTAGCTGGTGTAAATAGATGCTGTTCCAGTGACTCTATTGGAATTATGGCCATTTGCACCACCGGAAGCTGTGGCCTCTTAACTTCAAAGTGAATTAAGGCTGCTCCATACCATTAGTGTTTTTCTCTTTGTCGTTCAGATTTCTCCGGAGGCTCGGCTTTTGTTTTTGTTCACATGTATATACATTTGTAGTTTTTTTAATGATTAAAATATATTATTTGAAGTAAAAGCACCAAACTAAACCTAGGGAAATTTTCATTTAAAAAGTTTATGTGACTTAAAGTGTGGTAAGAGTGTAAAACAATGGAGTATAGTGAAGTGGTTTAAAAGTCTCAAATTGTTTCAATGAGTCACAATGGTGGTTTGCTCCTTTTGTAGTTGAGCTTTATGTAGGTTGTGTCCACAGGAGGAAAACTAGGACCTACAGTTTTTCATTAGTTCAACTACACGAATTATGATTCTGAACAGAGTTAGAAGTATGGTAAAAAAACACCTGAGTCCTGCCTCCACTGACACCTCCACTGTTATTACTATTGATCCAGAGTTGCAGCTTTCAAGTTTAAGTCCAATTTTATAGTGAAGGTTCACTTCAGTCTATGATGGGGTTCCATTGCACTAGTCCCCTTAGAATGCAGAAATTATAATCTACCCCATGTCTCATATTTGTTGTTTTTCTTAAAGCCCCAGTTCCTGGACTCAAGTGAAAATATGCCTGAGTGCACCCTATCAACTCAGAAACCAAAAGGCAAATAAAAAGAACCAAAATATATTACTTTTTTGAAAAAAATCTCATGAATGTTAAGCCAATCTCATTCCTGGGGTGAAGGATGGAAATCTCACTGAATTGAGTTAGGGAAACTAAAGCTGCAAGGTAGATCAGGATTTGCTTTGGGTGCTGGGTGGCCATGGAGGGTTTCTGAGAGGAAGTTTATACTTATGGTGGTGTGTCAAGGACAGATACTGCATGTCCAGTTTGCCTGGGTATAAAAAGCAATGTAGATGGTGAGGCACTGCTTGGGCAAATAGAGAATGGACACACCAGAACTGTAGGGTATGAGCCCTGCGCAGCTCTCTGCACACCCAAACAGGACCTCCCATGTCTACATTGTTGTTTTTAGCAGTGTAGAGGCCTACTGCGTCCCCACTGCTGGAGAGTTTCCTCACCATAGTGAAAGACTTAAACAGCTAGAAAAGGCTCTGGCAGAGGGGAGGCAGCGGGTTAAGTCTCTGGTAGTGGGGAGCTGCAGGAGTCTTTCCTTGCTGCCTCCTCTCTGCCTGAGCCATCCACTGAAACATGTAGATACATACTACAGTGCAGACACAGCCTGCCTTTCACGGCGAAGTGTAGCTGGGCATATCCTATGTGCTGCCTCAAATATAGGCAAGGCCTGAGTTGGACAGACGTGTTTCATCTAGGTGTTGGTTGCCCTGGGAGAGAGTATGTCGGTGACATGATGAGCATAAATTATTCCAGTCAAAGCCTACAGTGAATTCTGCTCATGGATTTGCCTTTAAAGGAAAGTCAAATATGAAATTAATCAAGTGGGCCAGCATGCCCAAGCCCATGACCGCTTTTGTAAATCTAGCCTGTAGTTGGCCAGAGGCAATGCAGACCTGAGATTCCACTGCTAGCAAAATACTAGTAGAGCCAACATTTGACTTGGAGGTTGATGTCAATCCTATCAATTGTCTATTGCATTTTAGAGGTTCATGTGGGAGAAGACATTAGAGCATTGCTCTCCTACTATCAGCTTCAGTCAGGGGTTCAAAATGAGGACCACATCTCAGTCTGAGCTCAAATTAAAGACTTTTATTTGTTGCCATTTAAAATAGAACATATAATTGATGGTATAGAGTGCTCTGGGACTATATATGAAGAAAGCTACAGAAATAATTATAAAGTATGGGCTTATCAGTAGGTAACAAAAACATTATCATCCCACAAGATTATAGCAGAAAGGCACAAAGTAATTTAATAGTACACTGAAGTAATTAAAAAACCAACAAAACAAAACAAGAAAACAGGGCAACTAAATCACCTAATCACAAAGCACTAAAGTGTGTGCAACAATGTCAGACTCAGCATTCATAATCATTAGTAGAACTGTCTCTATATGTTCACTTTGGTGATACCATGTTCAGTGCATGAGACTGTGACAGAGCAATGAATACAGCACAGTCAAAAGATGAAATGTAACCTGATTTTCATGCTCAATCAGATCACTGTGTGGATATTGTGCCCAACGACTTTCCACCAAAAGGGAGAGGAGAAGATCTAAAATCAACTTTGCAATAGAATGCATTTTATTTTCAATGACATAGCCATTAGGCCTCTATCTTTTTCCTGGAGCTTTCAGAGATGTATATTACTAGAATCTACTTTATGAGAAAACATAATCTTAGTCAAAAGAGCCCCAAACATTAAAATATTGCAATATAGCCCTACACTATAAACACAAAAATTATAAGTAACATAAAATGAGGAAACAATAATATTACACTATAATTCATATTTAAAACAAATATCTCAGATAATGATAACACAGATGTGACTATGCATGGTGAGCAAAGGACAAAGTGAGACCCAGACATAAACAACAGCAAACATATAAACTGACACATAGTCAAATTATACATCTGCACAGATATGTTTATTCATGCAGTATATTTTGTATCCTTGTATAGAAGCTGTAGCTTGTATTACATTTAATTACTTTCCCTGTGGCTTTATAATTGAATAGGATTTTTAATATGTAATTGGAGTAGGAAAGAGTTGATTCTTGAATGTAGCTAATAAATGTTTGCCAAAACATTAGTCTTTTTTACCCTTATGACAGTTTCTAAATGAGGGTGACTTCTACTAGAAACGGTATGATAAAGCTCTGTCTACTTAAGGGCCTTTCCTAAAGCCCATGGAAGTCAATGGAAAGAGTAGCAATGACTTCAGTAGTTTTGGATGAGGTCCAAAATGAAGGTGGCTGCTAATCAAAGGCAACTTCTAAAAGACAGCATAGGGTATGCAGTTGTGTATAACATTTTTCCTCTAGTTGTGATCAGATGTGTAGAGCTACAGAATAGTAGACCAATTTTAACAGCCAGTGGAAGGTTTGAAATGTTGTCATTGGTCAATAGTGTAGCATATTAGCGGTGAGAAGACTGAGGAGGGAGAAAATAAGGAGGTATAGTCCTTGAATGGTGGAGATGTAGTGTATTCAATTTTTTTTGTCTGGACAGAAGGTTGCATATGTATGGGCAGTGGGCAGCTCTAGAATACAAGACAAAGCCATTCTCTTTGTGTCTCACAGAAAGAACTCTACAATCTTTCGATAGTCGGCATGGTTTATTTGTGCAGGGAAGCATGGCATGGAAATCAGATCAATCAAACTTCAGTGTTTCAGTGCCTTCCCCCCAGTCTGAGGCCTCAACAAACACATTCAATGATGCAGTGCATTCTCTTATACTCCACAAACCACAAGAAATTTGAAGAAGGATTTATGTCATTGCTCATTTCTCTTATATTCTGGGAACTATTAAGCATAGGCTCTGTTCTTCCTCTTAAAGTCACCTGTTAACACAGATAGGAGATATATGAACAGAATTAGGAGTGAATAGATGCCATATATTTATTTTTCCATTGTTGGCTATGCAAAAGAAGAAAATATACAGTACAGAACCAGGAAACATTTCTACAATGCACAAGCCAGTAGTCTTTGATGCTAAGAATACTGGACCAAATTTGACCTATTGTAAGCATGTGGAATCCATTGGAGTCAATAGAGTTATTACCTGAGCTGAACATTGCCCATCATCATTCCTGACTTTGTGAAATATCCTAATTCATCTCATAACATGAGATTTCACCAGTCAGACTAAAACTGAGGCTATGTATCAGAACTGAGTTGCACCGAGGATAATGTGTCAAATTCAATGTGTTTTAAGTGAGGAAGTTACCACACTTTGTAAATGAAAGAGAGAGATTGGTAGAGATGCCCTGTCTTTAATGATGAAAGCATAGTGGTGCTTACTGCATATAGTATTAAGTTGGAATGAGCATACTGAATGGGTTGTGTGTGTATTTGAATAACACTATTGTATGTGGGCTCAAAAAATAAGGGTGGCGGGTGGATGACTGTTGTGAGGATCTGAGTACTATCTCTTTCATAAAGTTATGTGACCTAACTGGAAAATGACCACAGCTTTATTTGTTTGAAGCTTTACACCTCTATTGAGGTTTTTTAAAAGTGGCTAGTTGATAAAAAGAAAACTGTATTCAGTCAGCAAACCCCCCATGTGTGGACGTGCTCCAGCATTTGCACAGGCAGTTATTATGACTGTACATGCAAATTGGGAATGCATGTGAAAACAGCTATTTAACTCAGAAGTAAGCTTTTGAATGTGCCGTGACCTGATTTGCATGCTAAACTGTGGGTGCACAGATGAGTTCATACTATTTGCATGCTTGAGTGGATCTTTGCTTTTTTTCTTCTGATTAGTTAGGTATCAGTACCGCTGTAATGTGAAGGTATACCTGCATGTAATTTTGTTCCAGCTAAAGGAAGTCACACAAACAAATATTAGTATTTCATTCATTTCTTCCCTCAAAGACCCAGTATTATTTCTTCTGCCCCTTCTTTTCTCAGAATATTCTTAACCATTCACACAAGACTTAGTTGGTTTCAAGAAGCAGATGCTGAATCTTGGGAACATATTTTTTCCATCAGCAGCATCTGGATATATAGCTGTCTTCCCTGGTGGTGAGGCTGGTGGCAGTACAACAGCCTTCAGGGCTAATATCAAGGGTCATGCTGCTCAGGGAATTGTTAAGTCTTTCTTATGAATTCTTTTTTTGTTGTTGTTGACTTGCTTTTGATTTTAAGGAACTGGGTTCCACTGTTAAACTAGATCATTTACAACAATTAGGTCAATTTCACAATAAAAGAAAGAAGCTCTCCAAGGACCAAATGTATTATTTGGCTTGGTTTATTTAAGAATCTCTCTTACAAGCTAAAATGTAGGCCACTTGCAGGGTGGGTGCAAGGATGTTTTGCACCCTAGGCAAAACTTCCATCTTGAGCATCCCCCCCACAACTCCGCGGCAGCCCTCCGCCCTAAGACGCCCCCTCCGTGGCAGCTCCCCCCCTCCGTGGCAGCTTCCCCGGGCCTGGGGAGTCGTGCAGCAGCTCCCTGCCCCAGCTCACCTCTGCTCCACCTCCCCCCCGAGCACGTCATCGCCACTCCACTTCTCCTGCCTCCCAGGCTTGCAGCGCCAATCAGCTGTTTGACGCCACGAGCCTGGGAGGGAGAGAATCAGAGCGGGGCGGCATGCTCAGGGGAGGAGGTGGAGCAGAGGTGAGCTGGGGCGGGGAATTCCCCTGCGTGCTGCGCCCCCCCCTTACTTGCTGCAGGCGACCCTTCCCACGTCTCCCTGCCCCAAGTCCCTCCACCTAAATGCCGACGATGACTGGGGCGGCTGAAGATTTGGCCGCTGCGGTCATCGCCGAAGGACCCAAAATGCCACCCCACATATGCTAGTGCCCTAGGCAACCGCCTAGGTCTCCTAATGGGTTACACAAGCCCTGGCCACTTGTACTCCATGAGCCTAGTTCTGCAGTCATTTGTGCACACAGCTCCCATTGATTTCTGCAAACAGAAACGTCAATTGTTTTTGTGATGAAAGTGGGAAAATACTGAACCTTAGCATTAGCATTTGTTAACAATAAACAATAGTGAACAGAGCTGATCAAAATATTTATTCAGTTTTTTAAACATGAAAAATGGCCTTTTTTCAAAATAAAAATAATTGAGGAACATTTTAGCTTTCAAATTTTTCCATTTTTTTACTTTTCACTAAAAACTGAAACAAAAAGCTTCTTGGTTTTCTGATTTTTATTTTATTCTCCCCCTCTCTACTTCCTATCTTCCCCTTTTCCAGTAGTAAGATAAAAAACAAAATATGGGAAAAGGGGAGTAACAGGGGAAAAAAACAAACAACATTCTGTGAAAAAATACCTCTCATTTTTATCAGCTCTATTAATAATGATTATTTCTATAGTATCAGACATGTGCATGGAGCTTTACAAAACATTTAGGAAGATGCAAGCTATCCCCCACAGAAGTTTGTCTCAACTGACTTGATTTTGTATTCAGTGGTTGTTCAAAACAGGCGTAACCTAATCATTCATAGTGATGGAGAGAGGAGGGATTGTGGTAAGAAAAGAAAGGTGTAAGATAAAGTTAGCCTCCTACTTTATCCTACGGCCTCTTGTTAGTGGCTTTCTTGCTGCATCCCTTCTCTCCTGTCAAAACATTGTGCACACATCCTGGCTGTCAAATTCTGCTTTCAATACACAGGTGGAAAGTATCAAACGATTAACTCCAGATTTTATACTTATGTTAACTAATAGCAAAATTTGGCATAAAGAATGCTGGTTACACTACTTTAATACTTTTAATACTTGATGGGCACTGGTGTTGCTGAGAAATTTGATCAAGAGATTTCCAGATGAGTTGTATACCCTTACTCCAGGCTAAATTTGGCTTTGACCCTTCAGGAATGAACCCTATTTTTATAAACCATCATATACACACACACATTCAGCTATAAAAAGGGATGTTCTTCCCTTCTTGGAACTAAAGTGTTACGCCAGTAAGTCACTATATTTTCATGCACACATTATTCATCCAAGCAGGGAAATTATTACACTAAAAGATGCTGTGCAACCAAATTACTAATTTTTCCTTAAATATTTTGGCCTAGATATTAGTTCTATCAGTATTAAAGGACAAGAAAGCAATTGGATTTTCAGACACCTGAGAATTCCTCTGCCATGGGGGAACTCTCGGCTTTCACAGCACTTGCATATTAGGAACTGGGGAAACTTTTGGGATGGGGGAGCCTATACAGGAAGGATGGGCTCCACCTAAACCAAAGTGGATCCAGACTGCTGGCACTTAACATTAAAAATGTTGTAGAGCCATTTTTAAACTAAGAGATGGGGAAAGCCGATTGCTGCAGAGGAACACTTGGATCAGACAGAGACTTCTCTTAGAGGAGAGTCTATTGATAGAGATTCTTTAGGCTTTAGGCAGGAGGAGAGGATGGAAGAGAATAAAGTACGGGCCAGATGAGACGGGAAACATTCACATAAAAAAGAATCTGGCACATCAGAAAAGAGCTGACAAATAAACAGTGACAAGTTTTTAAAGTGCTTGTACACAAATGCTAGAAGTCTAAATAATAAGATGGGTGAACTAGAGAGCCTTGTATTACAAGAGGGTATTGATATAATAGGCATCACAGAAACCTGGTGGAGTGAGGACAATCAATGGGACACAATCATTCTGGGGTACAAATTATATTAGAAGGACAGAATAGGTCATGCGGGGGCGGGGAAATGCAGGGAGGGGGGAGTGGCACTATATGTGAAAGAAAATGTAGAATCAAATGAAGTAAAAATCTTAAATGAATCCACATGTTCCATAGAATCTCTATGGATAGTAATTCCATGCTCTAATAAATATATAACAGTAGGGATCTATTATCGACCACCTGACCAGGACAGTGATAGTGATGATGAAATGCTAAGGGAGATTAGAGAGGCTATCAAAATAAAGAACTCAATAATAGTGGGGGATTTCAATTATCCCCATATTGACTGTGTACATGTCACCTCAGGATGAAATGCAGAGACAAAATTTCTCTATACTTTAAATGACTGCTTCTTGTAGCAGCTGGTACGGAACCCACCAGGGGAGAGGCAATTCTCAATTCAGTCCTGAGTGGAGTGCAGGATCTGGTCCAAGAGGTAACTATAACAGGACCACTTGGAAATAGTGACCATAATATAAGAACATTTAACATTCCTGTGGTGGGAAGAACAACTCAACAGCCCAACGTTGTGACATTTAATTTCAGAAAGGGGAACTATGCAAAAATGAGGAGGTTAATTAAACAGAAATTAAAAGGTACAGTGACTAGAGTGAAATCCCTGCAAGCTGCATGGACACTTTTCAAAGACACCAATAGAGGCCCAACTGAAATGTATACCCCAAATTAAAAAACACAGTAAAAGAACTAAAAAAGAGCCACCGTGGCTTAACAAACATCTAAAAGAAGCAATGAGAGATAAAAAGACATCTTTTAAAAAGTGAACGTCAAATCCTTGCAAGGTAAATAGAAAGGAGCATAAACACTGCCAAATTAAGTGTAAAAATGTAATAAGAAAAGCCAAAAAGGAGTTTGAAAAACAGCTAGCCAAAAACTCAAAAGGTAATAACAAAATGTTTTTTAAGTACATCAGAAGCAGGAAGCCTGCTAAACAACCAGTAGGGACCCTGGACGATCGAGATACAAAAGGAGCACTTAAAGATGATGAAGTCATCGCAGAGAAACTAAATGAATTATTTGCTTCAGTCTTCATGGCTGAAGATGTTAGGGAGATTCCCAAACCTGAGCCGTCTTTTGTAGGTGACAAATCTGAGGAATTGTCACAGATTGAAGTGTCACTAGAGGAGATTTTGGAATTAATTGATAAACTTAACAGTAACAAGTCACCGGGACTAGGTGGCATTCACCCAAGAGATCTGAAAGAACTCAAATGTGAAATTGCGGAACTATTAACTATGGTGTAACCTGTCCTTTAAATCAGTTTCTGTACCCAATGACTCAAAGATAGTGAATATAACGCCAGTATTTGAAAAGGGCTCTAGAAGTGATCCCGACAATTACAGACCAGTAAATCTAACACCAGTTTCGGGCAAGTTAGTTGAAACAATAGTAAAGAATAAAATTGTCAGACACATAGAAGAACATAAATTGTTGGGCAAAAGTCAACATGGTTTCTGTAAAGGGAAATCATGTTTTACTAATCTACTAGAGTTCTTTGAAGGGGTCAACAAACATGTGGACAAGGGGGATCCAGTGCTCATAGTGTACTTAGTTTTCCAGAAAGCCTTTGACAAGGTCCCTCACCAAAGACTTTTATGTAAATTAAATTGTCATGGGTTAAGAGGGAAGATCCTTTCATGAACTGAGAACTGGTTAAAAGACAGGGAACAAAGTGTAGGAATAAATGGTAAATTTTCAGAATGGAGAGGGGTAACTAGCGGTATTCCCTAAGGGTCAGTCCTAGGACCAATCCTATTCAACTTATTCATAAATGATCTGGAGAAAGGGATAAGTGAGGTGGCAAAGTTTTCAGCTGATACTAAACTGCTCAAGATAGGTAAGACCAAAGCAGACTGTGAAGAACTTCAAAAAGATCTCACAAAACTAAGTGATTGGGCAACAAAATGGCAAATGAATTTTAATGTGGATAAACGTAAAGTAATGCAGATTGGAAAAAATAACCCCAACTATGCATACAATATGATGGGGGCTAATTTAACTACAATTAATCAGAAAAGAGCTCTTGGAGTCATTGTGGATAGTTCTCTGAAGACATCCATGCAGTGTGCAGTGGCAGTGAAAAAAGCAAACAGGATGTTAGGAATCAATTAAAAAGGGATAGAGAATAAGATGGAGAATATCTTATTGCCCTTATATAAATCCATGGTATGCCCACATCTTGAATACTGTGTATAGATGTGGTCTCCTCATCTCAAAAAAAAGATATACTGGCATTAGAAAAGGTTCAGAGAAGGGCAACTAAAATGATTAGGGGTTTGGAACGGGTCCCATTTAAGGAGAGATTAAAGAGGCTAGGACTTTCAGCTTGGAAAAGAGGAAACTAAGGGGGAATGTGGTAGAGGTATATAAAATCATGAGTGGTGTGGAGAAAGTGAGTAAGGACAAGTTATTACATGTTCCCATAATATAAGAACTAGGGGCCACCAAATGAAATTAATGGGCAGGTTTAAAACAAATAAAAGGAAGTCCTTCTTCACACAGTGCACAGTCAACCTGTGGAACTCCTTGCCTGAGAAGGTTGTGAAGGCTAGGACTATAACAGGGTTTAAAAGAGAACTAGTTAAATTTATGGAGGTTAAGTACATTAATGGCTATTAGCCAGGATGGGTAAGGAATGGCGTTCCTAGCCTCCATTTGTCAGAGGGTGGAGATGGATGGCAGGAAAGAGATCACTTATGTTAACACCGCACCCAGACACTAGAAGGCACTCTGGAGGTGACAGACACGACAACACAGCCCCTGCAACACCCTCTGTTTCTCTGCCCCTAGTGCAGGAAACAGAGAGAGGGCATAGCCAGAGCATGGCCCACTCCAGAAGTCTTCACTTGGCATATGGTCCCTGCAGGAATGTTGCTAGCTGGCCTAGATAAAAACAGCCCCAAGACTGGTAATTTATTAAATTGCAGGGCATTTGTTGCCCAACACCAGTTCTGATAGCATATATGTTCCAATATATGTGACATGTTGTTTGTAACCATATCTGTGGGTATTTATGTTATCTACTATGAGCATCATCAGCAATGTGCATCTAAGATGAATGGTGTGATAAATCCTCAAAAAACATAAGCTTCTTTAAATGGCCCCATTTTAATTTCCAATTTTGAATCTGGATTTAAAGATATAACCGTAGCTGTATATCAAGTTGTGTGTCCTAGATCTCCATGGTTTAGGCCTCTGCCCCAGCTGAGTTAGCAATCAATTGCTTTTACTGCATTCCAAAAAAAGAATACAAATATTGGGCTAAATTCATCCCTGATGCAACAGAATGATGTCAGTGATGTTACATCAGGGATGAAATTAGACTATTTTTCAGAAATAAATGAAGCTTCCTCAGTGTTACGATTTCCTCTGTGTTTATTGCCTACTTTGGTATACTGAAGTCCTTGTTGGAAGGCAGATTAATAACATGGTTCTGAAGTTTCAGTATCTTTGACACTTATAATAAAACATAATATGTAATATTATTTATTATTTATTAACTTGTATCCTGGTAGTACATAAAGGAAACAACCCATATTAGGGGCTAATTATTTGAGGTACAGTACAAACATAGAATAGAAGATACCTGGGTAAGGAATGTTGTCCCTAGACTCTGTTTGTCAGAGGGTGGAGATGGACAGCAGGAGAGAGATCACTTGATCATTACCTGTTAGGTTCAATCCCTCTGGGGCACCTGGCATTGGCCACTGTCAGTAGACAGCATACTGGGCTAGATGGACCTTTGGTCTGACCCAGTACTGCCGTTCTTATGTTCTTAAGACCCTGTCCCAAAGAGCATACAAATGCAGCACTTTGTGTTCAGAGAATGGAGTATCCAAGAGTAAAAATATCATGGCCTAATTCAGTTCTCTAACACTGGTGTAAGCTGGGAGGAACTCCACTGAAGTCAGTAGAATAATTCTGGGTTTACACCGGTATAACTGAGATCAGATTAGGCCCCAGAAGTTTAAAATTCCTTAATAAAAAAAAGGGTTTATACAGGGTGGTCTTTTCCCTTTGTTTCTCTCAATATAAAAATCTCACTGTATTAGAGAAACCTCAGATTCAGTGTTCAGTTTTATCCAACTGTTTTCTGTTGTATAGTATCCTTGTAGATGGTGAACTATTCTATAACCTTATGTAGTTCAAATATAAAAGTTTCCTTAGCAAAAACAATCAATTTTCTGTGCAGGAAGACAGATAATTCTCCGATCTGAGAAATTAATCTAACCTACCTGCAGTGAAGCAGAAATGTGAACATCTATAGTGGAGGTAAGCTGTGATGTGGAAATAATCTTTAAGTGGCTTTTTGGAGCAATTGTATCATGTTGCCAAGTTTCTGTAAGACTCTGCTGTATTAATATTATTTGATTAATTGCTGTGTAATGGATTAAGATTGCCACCTCTAGTATGAGGTTATAGTTATAAAAATACTGTTTTATCGTTGACAATAATTTTACTTTATACTGATAACACACACTAGAAAGTTACTTAGATGAACATTATTGTAATATTATTATCATTGACATGCTGTCCTTTCACAGTATGCAATGCATTCACAATTGGGGACTATATCTTGCATTTGACCTCAGTGATCCAACAGTTTTTTTCCCATCTGTCTAACTTTTGTATCTTCAGTGTATTCATTATGATGACATTCAAAAAATGGAATGTCTCTGAATTGTATGTGACATTTAACACAAGAATGGACAAAGCACTAGGCAAGATGGTATTGGAGCAATCCCATACAAGCAAGGGAGGGACTAGATGAACTAAAAAGTTTGGTCTATCAATAATTGACATGAATCTACAGATCAGCTGGTTTATGAATGAGGGTATCTCCATATGAGATGGGATACTTGAAGCTTTTTGATTATGCAAACTACTGACAGAGAGATTGTCTCATGGATGCCACCTATTCATGATTGCAAACTGAGGAAAAGGTTGGTTTGCACAATCACAGAGCATTCCTATGACAACTACAGCATTATGTAGAAAAGTAATACTTGGAAAGCATTTAATGCATTTTTAGCTTCTTTTAATACAATTTAGCAGCTGGGAAAAAAAGGAGAGGTATCACCATGTGATCAGCCAGAGTTCCATGGAGCACTTTTAGCAAGCCTCTGATATAATAGAACTTGTGGTCTATGCATTTTTGCTCGAAAGGGGGCATTTTTTCAGAAACACATATTTGTTAGTAGCTTGATTTCTTCTTTCACTGAAGTCAGTGGTTAAGCCCCTACTGACTGCAGTGACCTGGATCAAGCCCCAAATCTGCATGCCAGACTCTTATAAAATGTTTGTTTTTGTTTGTTTGTTTGTTTGTTTTTTGTAAACCAGGTGTTCTTCAGGCTTTGGTGCAGTACAAATATCCATCCTCCAATTTCCTGTGGATTTGTTTGAAATTTGAAACTTTATTTTGTGGAGTATCTGTCCATTTAAGGAAAAATCCTTTGGGGTTTAAAAAGGATTAGACCTATAAAGTTTTACGTACATTTTTCTATAAACTGATAGAATGTAATATTCACATTAAAAAAATCCTACAGAATTATATAGAAGGAATATGCTTTCTGTTACATCTATAGGGAAGTCTAAAAATATAAGTACTAACATTTTCTAATAAATTCTATATGCCTTTTCTATAAAGATTTGTTAAACAGTTTTTTTAGTTTTTATTCTAATATTGTAAAGCCAGAAAGAATCTCAATTCCGGAAAAATTTGAGAAGTAGATTTTTAACCTTAGAAGAGGATCACATTTGAAAAGTTTGCAGAAATGTTATACTGAATCTTGTTAGCCCTAGTTGGGTGTTCCTAACAAAACTGTATTTTATCATTGTGATAAAATATCCTTTGACTTAATGCTATATTTTTCTTTTCAGTAACAAATTGGATAACCCTCCCCTACCACTTGCCCCAATGATTTTCCTTCTTGACTATTGGGTCAAACATACTATTTGAGAAAAGTACTATTTTTAGGTAATAGTAATCTCCACTCAGGATGACACCAAGCCTAAATCTGGTTGCAAAATGCTTATGTTAAAATAATAGAAACAGCGGTTTTCAAAAAAAGAGAAAAAATGTGAAAAATATGAATAAAAACACAATAAAATAGTAAAGAAGCTAAATGTTTAACCAAACCCCAAGTATTTTATATATTATGCATTTCATTTCAAGTAAATTATATGAAGAAGGCTACCATGGTTTCAATTCCCTTTGTGTTATTGGATATTAGTGGGCACAGAAATAGAGTTCCTAAAGTATTTTCATTAATGAGCTCTCCTTCCTGTATCCTTCACCTTTTTGTTGTTCTTCACGCAATTCATGTTTTAAAAAAATAGGCTAACAAGAATCAAAAGCTATACAACACAGATGCTACTCCAGCCATCAGAATCAGGTCAGTTTTTAACTTCATTAAATTGCTGTCATATGGTGTCTGCTGACATGCATCAGACTTTGGAGAGTCTTACTCATCAGGTATTCTCTAAGATTGTTAACAAGAACAGCAACTCTCATTAGGGGTGCCCAAAAATCAGTTAATTAAGGGACAAAGGTTGCTCAGATTGTGACAATTACACCTGTAGGTTCCTGTAGTAACACCAAGATATCTAACTAACGTATGTTTGGTTGCTTAGTACAAGAAAAAAAGAGCTAGTCCATTAAAAAAATGAGAGGCAGAAACTGTCAACCATTTGAAAAGCTTTATGAAAATGATCATCCAATTAGTGGCTATGATCAAATCAAGCATGAACTCTCTCTGGATGGCTCCATAATTTTCCTTCTTGCATGGTGTAATTTCATATAGCTCAAATGAACTCATGAGAGGTAATTCAGTTCCAAACAGTTTTCTCATCACTGCTAATTATACTAATACATTGAAATGCTTCTTACAAAATGCATGAGCCCTTTAAGCCACCTCATTAATGTGATATAATTTTTGCCAGAATATATATCAAACCTATTATCACCACAGGTTTTCTTTAGCATTTTTTTTTCAAAATGTCTATCAAAAAGCTTGAAAAAGTAGATTTCTTTGGTCTGGTCTCCTCATAATTAACTGTTTCTTTGAACTGTGGTTGTCTATTATGGTATTTTTCTTTAAACAGTACTAGCAGTATGCAGTATGATAGGGGTATCCCTCATACCCACAGGTTTTTCCCCCCGAGTATTTGATTCCTCAAATCTTTTTTCCAATTGTAGCTGATTCTTTAAATGGCAAATGGTGCATGCAATAATGTGCAAAAATGAGTTATACAAACTGAAAGCAGGGGTGTAAAAAGAAGCATCATCTGAGACTAAAATAAAGACAGATTTTATGGTATTTATGTCAGTTAATTTAACTGCTGGTAGGGGCTTTTGTTGAAACATGAGTTAGTTCCAGTGTTTAACCTTGCAGCATTAATTTATGCTTTATGGCATGAGTACTTCATCACTTCCTCCTTGGGAAGACAGTTATCTCATTAGCTAGAATTTAATGAAATGCAAGGATACACTTCTTAATTTCAAAGATTACTATTACACAAATCAGGTGTAAATCTCAGACTGGCTGTCCCTTCTCTTTGCCTGTTTCAAAAAATAGGTTCATTTTGAAATCATATCACGGAAATTCATTTGGTGGGATAAATTTCACTACTGCTATTCAAAAGGCATTTCTCATCTGTAAAAGTTGGTTTAACTTTGTATGCCATGATACGGGTGACATTTAAGATCTGCATAAAGTTTGATATTTATAACCCATCATTACTAGTATGATCAATTAAAAAATATATATAGTGTTGATTTTGCTGAGGGATTTTCTTGCACAAGGAGTACTGAATGAGACTCAATTTCTTATAGATCTACAGCACATATATGCAAATTCCACAGTACTGATAACTGACTAGGATATTTTACTGTTTTAGCATTTCACATGAATAGTAAAAGAAGCTTAACTGTAGAATCTGGATAGTTACTGGAATTTGGACAATGTTAAATAACTCACAATTTTTTTTTTTAAATATCTATAGCCTATAAAAACATACATCATATGTGAGGTGAAATCTGGGCCACACTGAAATCAATGGTTAAACTCTTGTTGGGGCCAAGATTTCACCCCAGGATATTTTTTTATATATTGGGAGGCCGGTGAGACTTGAAACTGATATGTATATCATATTTCTGTTTATAAAGACTCAATGCAAAAGATTAATCAGCAGAAATTCCTATCTATGTTGTATTTCATTGGTGCTTATCACCATATTATACTCCATAGTATACTTTCAAGGACCTTACTTTCTACCAGTTCAAGTTGTGTGGGATACAAAGTTAAGGCTGTAGTGAATGCAGGCTGGTCAAAAATAAAGTTGCTTTGCAATTTTTTTTCATAGCCCTTAAGTTTATTGTTGTCATGAATTAATTTTACTTTAGTTACTGACACACTAATCCTGTAATTCACTGCATGTGCGTGCAGCACTGTGTACTACTGTGCCTGTATGCAGTAATACCAAGATTCAGGGACTTCATGATAAGTGTTTTGCCTGTGAAGGATGCTGATAATAAATTCTTGTTAATAATAGCAAACATAGTTTCCTTCACATTGGTATCAAAAGAGGGAAGTCTATCAAAACGTTCTGGTATCATATAATGTTGATGGCATTCCCTCATAATGAAGTATATGATAAGTACATATTAAGATCTGGAAAAAAATTTTTTTACATTAATAAAGAGCAAAACCAATATTTCACACCTATAATAATGCATTACAAATTATGTCCCAATTTTTCAAAGATTGTTAGACACACCATTATGGGCAAATGGGCACTTTGTTCAGTTTTAAGTGGAGAATGGGCTGATAAGTAATTTTCAAGATGGGGTGCTGGGTCTTCTGTGTGCCTACAGATTGCCTTGAGTGTATAAAGTACATTTTCAAACTGAATGTCCTGGTGAGGAGGGATAACATCCTATGTGGTTTTGTGTTGTTCTTTTCACTAATGCGTGGAGCACTGATACTCAGCTATTAAATTATTTGTATTTGTAGTACACAGTAACCAGAGCCGGTTGTCTACAGTAGTCTGCATTTCCATGATCTCCCCCAGCAGTCCACAGTCTTGCCTTCCACAATGGAGGATGACTTTTGGTCTCTGCAGCCACACTCCACGTTCTTACACAACAGCTGTTCTATTCAAGTACCTGAAAGTTAGGCATTGGCAGGGCATGTCTAAGTCACGTAATTAGGTGCAGGTTGACTCAGAAGCCAAGAGAGTGCATGCAGGGCAGGCTGGTTTTAGACAACCTTGGAGATGTCCTGCTGAAGGAAAAACAGTTAATCAAATAATTACAAAACAGCTGGTCATGATGTCAAGTAGCATTCTGATCTAGGTACTGGCCCAGGAGATGTGCAGAGACTTCAGTGTAGAAGTCTGTGCTGTGGTCAGGGCCTCGACTGCAGTATTCATGAAGGCAGCTGTCCCATGCTGATTCAAGATATTCATGCAAGCCACTTTTATAAACCTGACGGCATCCAGCTGCTTTTTGCCTCCTACTGCATATTCCTGTTTAAGTACCTTCAAAACCTTGCTATAACTTCATCACATTTTCCTTCCCGGGAATCAAGCCCTCTTGAGATGGAATGCTGGGTGTTGGCTCTAGCCTGTCCAGCTGGTTCTGCAGGGTCAGATGTCACCTGTGCTGGACTGAGATGGCACTTCTTTGCCTTGAAGAACTGATGTGGAAGAGATGACATTTGACCCCTCTCTCTACCCTTTCCTCCCTACCTTTTGGCTCAGATGTGTCTAGTTCATCCATCTGCCTTCAAGAGAAATTTATTTTCTGTTTGGGCCATTTCCACTGCTGACAGCAAAAGAGAACATCCTGATAAGGGTGTCAGACTGTATATCAGAACAAGGTATGTTTAGGCGGTTTTCACTGTACAGAAACTCTTTCTAATCATTTCAGCTCTGTGTAACCAGGCAAATGCTTTGAATGTGGCCACACAATAATCACTGCCAATTTTCAGAAAAGACAGAGGACTCCTTTTTAAAAAAAATTCCTGATCAAGGTCTGGTGTGTATACCCCTGAGTGCCTGCAATCAGATTTATGTGCCATTTAAGTGGCTTTGAAATTTTTTGACACTCTTTATGGGAATTGCTTCAGCGCTGAAATGCTGAACCTCTGGGTGGAAAGCAGCCCAGATGGGAAAATGGGGTACAGCAACCATCTTGTCCTCCTTTAAGTCCCTCCTCAAAACTAGCGACAATAGCTAGTCAGGTAGCTAGCTCTGATCATTACTCATGACTGGCTTAGAATTATGTACTTCCAAAAGGAAGGCTGGTCTAGTTGATAGGGCACTAGCTCAGCACTTGGGAGACCACCTCAGTTTAAGTCCCTGCTCTGCTGCAGACATTCAGTGTGACCTTGGGCAAGTTACTTAGCCACTCTGTGCATCAGTTCCCCATCTGTAAAATGGGGACAATAGTTCCTCTCTATTGTGAGGGCAAATACATTAAAGATTGGGAGGTGCTCAGATCCTAAAATAGATAGAAATATATTTATTTGTTATACAGTTTCCCCCTCCCTGTCTTGGATTCCTCTTAATCTCATCCACCTATTATGTCTTGCTTTTTGATTGTAAACTCTTTTGGGGCAGAGACCATCATGTATGCTTGTACAGTGCTTAGTACAATGGAGACCCACCTGGTTGTGCCATTTATGTGTTACTTTAATATAAATGTCCAACAGTAATAACAAAAAGCATGCTGCAAAGTGTGTGGGGAGGGGACATATTGAACAAGGATGCTGAAGCAAATCCCCTATTCACAGGAAGCTTGCTATGGAATGTCTATTACACACACACAGCAGATAGTACATAATTTTTCAAAGTTTCAGTCAAAAGACTCCTCCACAGTAAACTGCATGAATTTCCATGTATCTACTCAAGAAGGAGGAAGTGCTGAATTACTCCTGCCTGGATTTGACCTTCTGGTTTCAATGAGTATGGACCGTTCAAACCTGATGCAAAGACTTACATTTAATATACTGTACGAATGCCCAAATATTCCTGAGAGTCACAGGGTATGTCTACACTACGGGATTATTCCGATTTTACATAAACCGGTTTTGTAAAACAGATTGTATAAAGTCGAGTGCACGTGGCCACACACAGACATTAATTCAGTGGTGTGTGTCCATGTACCGAGGCTAGGGTTGATTTCCAGAGCGTTGCACTGTGGGTAGCTATCCCGTAGCTATCCCATAGTTCCTGCAGTCTCCCCCACCCCTTGGAATTCTGGGTTGAGATCCCAGTGCCTGATGGGGCAAAAAACATTGTCGCGGATGGTTCTGGGTACAGACTCACCTCTCCCTCCATGAAAGCAGCAGACAACCGTTTTGCGCCTTTTTTCCTGGGTGAACTGTGCAAACGCCATAGCACAGCAAGCATGGACCCTGCTCAGATCAAGACCGCAATCGTGGACATTGTAAACACCTCGTGCATTCTCGTGCAGTCTATGCTGAATCAGGACCTGCAAAGCCAGGCAAGGAGGAGGCGGCTATGGCAGCATGGCGACGAGAGTGATGAGGACATGGACACAGAATTCTCTCAAACCATGGGCCCCTGCGCTTTGGAGATCCTGCTGGCAATGGGGCAGGTTCTAGCCACTGAACGCTGATTTTGGGCCCGGGAAACAAGCACAGACTGGTGGGACCACATAGTTTTGCAGGTGTGGGACGATTTGCAGTGGCTGCAAAACTTTCGCATGCGTAAGGGCACTTTCATGGAACTTTGTGACTTGCTTTCCCCTGCCCTGAAACGCCATAATACCAAGATGAGAGCAGCCCTCACAATGGAGAAGCGAGTGGCAATAGCCCTCTAGAAGCTTGCAACGCCAGACAGCTACCGGTCAGTCGGGAATCAGTTTGGAGTGGGAAAATCTACTGTTGGGGCTGCTGTGATGCAAGTAGCCAAAGCAATCATTAAGCTGCTGCTACGAAAGGTTGTGGCTCTGGGAAACGTGCAGGTAATAGTGGATGACTTTGCTGCAATGGAACTCCCTAACTGTGGGGGGGCGATAGATGGAACCCATATCTCTATCTTGGCATCGGAGCACCAGGGCACCCAGTACGTAAACCGCAAGGGGTACTTTTCAATGGTGCTGCGAGCACTGGTGGATCAGAAGGGACGTTTCACCAACATCCATGTGGGATGGCCAGGAAGGGTTCATGATGCTCACATCTTCAGGAACACTACCCTTGTTAAACGGCTGCAGCAAGGGAATTACTTCCCAGACCAGAAAATAACAGTTGGGGATGTTGAAATGCCTATAGTTATCCTGAGTGACTCAGACTACCCCTTGATGCCATGGCTCATGAAGCCATACACAGGCAGCCTGGACAGTAGTCAGGAGCTGTTCAACTACAGGCTGAGCAAGTGCAGAATGGTGGTAGAATGTGCATTTGGCCGTTTAAAAGCGCGCTGGCACACATTACTGACTCGCTCAGACCTCAGCCAAACCAATGTCCCCATTGTTATTGCTGCTTGCTGTGTGCTCCACAATCTCTGTGAGAGTAAGGGGGAGACCTTTATGGCGGGGTGGGAGGCTGAGGCAAATCACCTGGCCGCTGATTACGTGCAGCCAGACACCAGGGCGATTAGAAGAGCACACCACGAAGTGGTGCACATCAGAGAAGCTTTGAAAATGAGTTTCATCATGGGCCAGGGTATGGTGTGACTGTTGTGTTTGTTTCCCCTTGATGAACCCCCCCCTTGATTGACTCATTCTGTGTAAGCAACCCACCCTCCCTCTTTGATTACAGCTTGCTTAAGGAAATAAAAAGTCACTATCATTTAAAAATCATGTATTCTTTATTAAAAAGTCATTATAAAAAGGAGAGAACTGACAAGGTATCCCGGGCGTGGTTTGGGAGGAGGATAGGAGGGAAGGAAAAGGCCACTAAAAATATTTCAAAGTAATGACGGCCTTTTGGTTGGGCTGTCCATGGGGGTGGAGTGGGCAGGTGCACGAAGCCTTTCCCCACGCATTCTTACACGTCTGGGTGAGCAAGATATGGAACATGGTGAGTGGTGAGGATTGTTACACAGGGGCTGCAGCGGCCCTCTATGACCCTGCTGCTGTTCCTGAAGCTCCACCAGACGTCGGAGGATGTCAGTTTGATCACGCAGCAGCCCCAGCGTTGCATCATGCCTCCTCTGATCTTCCTGCCGCCACTTCTCATCACATTCGTCCCTCCTGTCCTCACGTTCACTGGCATCTTTCCTGTAATTTGATACCACGTCCTTCCACTCATTCAGATGAGCTCTTTCATTGTGGGTTACTTCCATGATTTCCGAGAACATTTTGTCTCGCGTCTTTTTTTTCCTCCGCCTTATCTGAGATAGCCTTCAGGAAGAAGTAGGGGGGCTTGAAAAATTTGCAGCTGCATGAGGGAGGTAAAAAAGGGAGAGAAGTATTTAAAAAAATACATTTTACAGAACAATGGTTATACTCTTTCACAGTGAATAACACTATTCACCTTACATAGCACATGTGATTTCACTACAAGGTCACATTTTGCATCTTAATATTGAGTGCCTGTGGCTCTGGTGTTAGAGATCTCACAGATGCAGGTCCAGGCAACAGAATTCAGCTTGCATGCGGCCATGGTAAGCCATTGTCTTTCGGCTTCTGCAGCCTTCATATACACAGTGCCCTCCTTTCCCAAATACCAAGCAAATCCTGTTCAGTGCTGCTTCTTTACTGTTAACATGCAGCAGCAGAAACCACTCCCTCATCCAATTCTCTGGGATGATTGCTTTACCCCTCCCCCCACCGCGTGGCTGCTATCATGGAAGATCACTGCTAATCACTCCCCTTCCCGCCCCCACCACGTGGCTGCTATCATGGAAGATCACTGCTAGCCAAACATGAAAAAGCTCAGCGCCATTACCCCCCATCCCCTCCCCCTACTTGGCTACCTGCAAGGAAGGATTTCTTTTAAGCAACAGGCAAACAGGCCAGTAGGAATGGCCATCTCTCTCCCTTTAATTAAAATCCTGAATTTCAGCCAGGTTACCATGAACGATATCACTCTCCTGAGGATAACACATAGAGATAAAGAACGGATGTTGCTTGAATGCCAGCAATCACCGGGACCATACACAGCTAGGCTTTGTCATGCAATGATACCAGATTACTTGCTACATGCATGGCGTGGTCAAGTGTCCTACCATGGAGGATGGAATAAGGCTGCCTTTCCCAGAAACCTTCTGCAAAGACTTTTGGAGTACCTCCAGGAGAGCTTCATGGAGATATCCCTGGAGGATTTCCGCTCCATCCCCAGACATATTAACAAACTTTTCCAATAACTGTACTGGCCGCGAATGCATCCCAAATCCTCAGGGCAAATCAATCATTAAAAAATGCTTGCTTTTAAATGATGTTTTATATTTACAAAGGTACACTCACCAGAGGTCTCTTCCATGGTTTCATTGTCTGGGCTACTGGCTTGGGAGGGTTGGGAGGGTAATTCCGTCTGGGTGAGAAAAAGCTCCTGGCTGTTGGGGAGAACGGAGTGCTGTGTGCTCTCTGCAAGTTCGTCCTCCTCTTCCTTCTCCTCATCTTCCCCATCCGCAGAATCCTCAGCCATGGCTGAAATTACCACCCCCACCTCGGAATCCAAGGACGGGGGTGGGGTAGTGGTGGCGAACCCCCCTAGAATTGCATGCAGCTCAGCATAGAAGCGGCATGTTTTCAGCCCTGCCCCGGACCTTCTGTTTGCTTCTTTGGTTTTCTGGTAGGCTTGTCTGAGCTCCTTAACTTTCACTCTGCACTGCACTGAGTCCCTGGTGTGGCCTTTCTCCATCATAGCTTTGGAAATTTTTTCAAATGTTTTTTCATTTCGTCTTTTGGAACGGAGTTCTGTTAGCACAGAATCCTCTCCCCATATAGCGATCAGATCCAGTACCTCCCATGCGGTCCATGCTGGAGCTCTTTTTCGATTCTTAGGAGACTGCATTGTTACCTGTGCTGGTGAGCTCTGCGTGGTCACCTGTGCTGGTGAGCTCTCCACGCTGGACAAACAGGAAATGCAATTCAAAAGTTCGTGGGGCTTTTCCTGTCTACCTGGCCAGTGCATTCAAGTTCAGATTGCTTTCCAGAGCAGTCACAGTGGTGCACTGTGGGATACCACCCAGAGGCTAATACCGTCGATTTGCGGCCACACTAACCCTAATCCGATATGGTAATACCTATTTCAGCTCTACTTCTCTCGTCGGGGAGGAGTACAGAAACTGGTTTAAAGAGCCCTTTATATCGATATAAAGGGCCTCGTTGTGTGGACGGGTGCAGCGTTAAATCGGTTTAATGCTGCTAAAATTGGTATAAACGCGTAGTGTAGACCAGGCTACAGGGTAAGCTGGCCCTTTAATTGGGCTGTGGCTCAGCTACACTCCATGCCAGGCTCAACCCACCTTTCCCAGGTGAAGGAGAAAATCCTGGGGTCATATGGTGCAAGCTGGGGGAGAGAGAGCTGCAGGAAGGTTCCTCCAGGAAATCCTGGCTTAGGAAAAGAATCTGCTAGGTTAAAGTCTTAGATGGTGACATCTGCTGTGTAGGCAGCAGGAGAAGCCTCTGAGACAGAGGCCTTAGGAGAGTCTGGGATACAGGACCTGGTTTACTTGTTTTGGTTGCTGTTGAACTGTGTGTGTGTTTGAACAGCTGACACATCCCTGGAATGCTGGCTCTGGTGGAAGCATCATGGATGCACTGGCTGGTGAGCTGGCCTGCCAGCTTACGTGGTGGGGAAACTGAAACAGAGAAAAGCTCTGACACCAGGCTTGGGGAGATCTTGTTACATGCAGCAAGAACTGTATTTAAGAATGGTTTTGTTCTGCATTTAAATTTCAAACAAGATATATTTTGAGATTACAGATGAAGAGCTAAAACAATTGTCACTACCCACATGGATCATCTGTTTCATGCTCATATGGTACATGCTAAATAGGGCCAAACTTCAAGAAAATGTGCAGGGCTTCAGCTTTGGGCTTTTCCTTTGCCCCCCTCTCTAGCTTTTATAGAAAACTTTTTGAACTCTTGAGCCCCTTCACCCCTCCTCTCTTGTTCACTGCTCTATAAGCTTTCATGTTGACAGACACTGTACTTGTTCTCCGGAATTCCTATGAAATGGAGTGGTTATAATCTGGATTATCTTCTTTTCTTAGTAGCACTGATGGTAGTTTTCAAGGGAGAATTTTCACTTGTGGCTGCTCTTCAGTTTATTTTAGTTTTGCCTTTCCAGATGCTCTTTTTCACAGTGCATCTTGAAACAAGTGCGGCCTCCTTTGCAGTGACTGTGTACACACGGCTTAATTGCTCATCCTCTCAGAAGAACTTTACTTTTCTTTAAAGTCTTGACATCTGTGAAGGTGGCCAGAGACCTAGATCTTGATTTCTGAAGAAATGTTAACATGGTGGGAGGGGAAGGTTATTCACCAGAGTTACAACTTGAATGAAGTGCTCTACTTTTAATTCTGTATTCTTTATACAAAGTTCATAGCAATCTGTGAATCTGACCTTTGACCTAAATAGTTTCTTACAATAGTAATAGAAGCAGTTTGTCTAGTCATTTGAGCAGGGGATCGGAAACCAGGACAGCTGGGTTCTAATGTCTGCTGTGTTACTAACTGTATGCGAGATTTTGAATTAAGGCACTGTGGGCACATTTTCAAGAAGCCACTGGTTTTGATTCCTAGGTGCCAGTATTTAGGTATCATTGAGATTCTCCAAACCCTCCCCTCAGCTGCAGCCTAACCCTGTAGGCACCTAAATTCCCTATCTACCTACATTCTCGCCAGTGAAGTCCCCTAAATTTTTGCAAGTGGGCTTGTGTAAAACTACTTAATTACTGATTCCTCCCAAGTTGCTTGGTGACTAACTCATGCCTAAGCCCCGGTGGGATTCACAAACTGGGTTTTTCCCCTCCTATCTCACCTGCAGGACCTGATCATGTCCAGAGAATGCCAACCCACACAAAATGCAGCCAAAGGTGAGCAGATTGGGATTTGTGTCTGAGTGTGGTGGGGGGTTCTCAATAGACCAAATAGTATGGTGAGGCACTCACTTGGGCTGTTGAAGACCCTGTCTCTCTGCTCTGCCTGATTTGGACCCAGGTCTCCCACATCCTTGGAGAATGCTGTAACAATCAGACTGTTGGGTATTCTGGGCAGGGTGCTCTCAAGTTCTCTTCTTTAAGATGTTCCATGTTGTATAACTAATTCAATATTTACTGGGCCAGAAAGAGAGTGAGAGTGACTTTATAGCACAGTTAGGGCACTCACCTGGGATGTGGGAGACCTAAGCTCCAGTTAGTGCTCTAGTGAATAACTAACCATTTTTCCAAAGTGGAACAGTTTCAATAGGTGAGATTGAGATCAATCCACCCCGAACACCTGATAGCCTAGTGCTTAGCTTGCTTACTTGGGAGACCTGCATTCAAATCCCTGCTTCAAATCAGGCAGAGTGGGGCAGTTTGTGCCAAACTACCTTTAAGGATTGGGGCCTCTCCTTGGCATTTTATACTGACAAACTTAGGCAGCTTGTTAGTTTCTGTGAATCCTGTTCTGAGATACCTAACTCTCTCTACGCATTGATTTAGGCAGTCTGGGCCAAACTCAGGACTGTGAATTCCACTGAACAGCATGATGCCTAATAGTTAGGTCTTGCAATGCCAAGTTCCTTTGTGAATGTAGTCCCTAGGGCCTGATTTTCAGAAGTACTGAGTGTCAAGCTGTCTAAAGTGGCTCAAGAGTGTGAGTACCAACCTCAGAGCAGATTAACAGCCAGGCCCCAGATCCCTAATTGGTTGTGAGTTATGTATTTAGATTTCACCAACCAAGTATCAAGTGTAAACTCCTCAGGCACATGACTCCTTTACATGGAGTCACAGACAGTCCCCTTGGGTACTCTGGTCTATCTTGCCATCCAGACAAGTTTGCCTTTGTGATAGATGGTACCTTACACCAAAAAGGTTACTTCTAATTCTAACGCATCAGTCACTTACCCCAAGTCAACTGCACTTTGGATCTGACACCAAAGACAACACTTGTAGCCAATCATATAATAAATTAAAGATTTATTAACTAAGAGAAAGAAATGAGAATTATTTACAAGGTTAAAGCAAGTAAACATACACACACAAGTGAGTTACACTCTTAGGTTCCAAAAGGTAATAGAAGCTGCAAGCTCTATGTGTCCTCTAGGGCTAACTCAGGTCAAGCACTGGGGATCCCTTGCTTATGCATAGAAATCTTGTACTCCCAAAGTCCAAGCAGCATAGAGATACAGTTTCTTCTTGTCAGAGATTTTTATTTCTTTCCCCCCCACAGTTCAAACTGATGGAACAAGTACACATGCACATCTCCTCTTCCTGGGGGTGGAGAGAGCAATTAACAAAGTTTTTGTTCTTTGATGTTTCACAATGGCTCAAATAGTTTCAATGGGACTTCTTGCAGACAGGACCTAACACCTTCTTTAGGAAGCTTGCATTTTACACTAGTTAGTGCTTCTTTCCTGTTCGGTGATTTCAAGTATTATTAAAATAGGTATTAGATTTATAAAAATGTGTTTTGTCTTTATGAAATGCTTGCAAATAGCTGCATGTATTAATTTAACTTAATATAAATTTATAAAATGGGCTACAGCTATTATAAGTGTTTGCCTTGTAAACCAACTGTAACACACAGGTGAGCCAGAGTGGTTCCCAGCTATGCATTTGTCAGTGTTCTGTTGAGGCTTAATGGCCGTTGCATGAGCAGGCACCTGATCTGCCAGCCTCACACAGTGAGCACTCAAAGCTCCAAGTGAGGTAAATGGGAACTGTACATGGTCACACTTCTGAAAATCCTAAATTAAGCACCCAAAATCAGAGAACAAGTTTGGAAATTCTGGGCCTTAACCTCTCTATCACCTCGCTGTAAAATGCATATAATAATATCTGCATCATAGTGGTGTTTTGAGAGCTAACTAATTAATAATTGTGCTATTTGCCAATGCCAAGCATCAAAGATCATGAATTAGGCCCCAACAACTGATGAATGTCTTAAAAATAATGAGATTTTAAAAAAATAATGAACTTGGAGTTCTTTGTTTTTGCTCAGTTTTGTAGCTTTTAGGGTTCAAGTTTTTAATTTTTTCTCCATGATAACAAAGGTTCCTTTTTTTAAAATGTGAAAGCTGAGATTCTCACACAGTCAGAGGATTCTGGGAGTAGGGGCTCTAAGAAAACCAATAAATATCATGCCAATTGGCAATGCTGAATGTAGTGTTGTGATATCCTCAGACGGATGTAGCTACTTAAAAAGCCAAATCATGTTCATGTCAATGGCCAATCTTTGATTCACTTCAGTGGGAGGAAGATCAAGCTAGGAGAAACTACCCCTACATGCACACTTGAACTATTCCTTTGAATCTGCAGCAGAAAGCCAGCCAGGTGGAGGCTGCTGAAGAGTTCTAGGTAGAAACCTCACAAGCATAGAGAGAAGCTTTGGGGAGAATACTGTTTTCCTTTATTTATGACAATGGAGTTGCTTTTGTTTTGGTGGTGGTTTTCCATTAGTCTGAATAGTTTCTAAAATTATCCATTCTAATTAAAAAAAAAAAAAGCCTGTTTGCCTCTTCCACCTGTGGTTTTTTGTTTTTTTTTTACATTATTTGTATCCTGGCAAATAACTGGATTATGTCATGATTTGCTTTCCTCAGAAAGATTATGATTTCAAATTATGCTTAGTTTGGTCCTATTAAATTGCTATTATTTTCTTCTTGGTAATCTGAAGTGTCAGTTTTGCTTTATTAAGGGATTGACACAAATAGCAGTTAAAATATAACAGTAGTCATACACCCAACACATGACCACTAACTTGTATAGCTCACCCACTGTATAAGAAACTGAATTCATATCAGCTTACTCCTGTTTGCATCAAGATAAGCATGTTGATTTATTTGGGTAGGTTACTGACAAGTGTAGACTGACCATAAAACTATCTGTAGATTTAATTCTTTCAAAGATCAAGGGGCAACATTTTATCCACTTAGTCCTGTAGATATTAATTTTTTAGATTTGCCTATTCATACTATCATTAATGAAGAAAAGCTGCAAGAGAAAACAGACCATTTTCAGGAATGTGATTCAGAACATTAACACCTTAATTTACATAAAATTAGTTACATACTGCTGCAGTAATTTAATTTGTTTGACCAGGACTTTGCAACTGTGAAAAATAGATTCAGAAAGGCCAATCAAAGAGTTCTACATATTTTCTCTAAATGACTGAGTTCTGGATATTATGATACCAGAGAGGTTTAATTACAATGCAGTTCAAAAATACAGTGGTTCCAGAATTAAAATAATTTTTTTGACTTTCTGAAAAGAGTCTGCCTCATGTTTGAAATAACTGCCATATTCTCCTCTTGTATATTCTCCTTGTGAGAGTCTGGGATATGATTATAAAAAGGCTGAACTGTACAAGGTCCATAAAAGGAAAAAATCAGTAACAAATGTACAAACAAGGAATTAGTTAATATAGATCTTCACTACAAGGATAGATTCATAAGAAAAAAGACTTTTGTTTTGCTTCTTCATTTGTTTTGTTTTAAAAATAAAAGCTAGAACCTTCCCTCACATTTGCAGATCCCTTACATAGGTGAAGGAGGGAAAATAAATTTCTGTTCTCTGGCTGTTGAGTTTATTGCTGTATAGGGGAGCAAATCACCCATCTTCCTCTAGCAGTAAGAATTAAAATTGCCTCTGTATTATTTTTTTTAACTTGCAGGTGCTTCAGGCAAACCAGGTTGTTCACCATCAGCCTTTAGATCAGTAATTCTCTAATCTAATGCCTTGTCTACACTAGAAAGATGTACTGCTTTAAGTATACTGGTATAGCTAAAACAGTACAATCCCCTAGTTTGGATGCAATTTTATTGGTTTATAGATGCTTCATATTATGTAGCTATTCCTGTATAGAAAGGGGAATACTGGCATAGGACACTGTTGATGCTGGAAAAAAGAAAGGTGCAGAAGATGTGGTTTAGCCTGCAACCTTGCTAATTTAACTAACCTGGGAACTATCCAGCAATAACTAGTACAGTGCAGGTCACGATTCCTTCCTTAATTGTTTATCTCTGGTAGAGTGCTGCCATCAACCCTCCACAGCTGGTCCCTGGAGCTTCACTGCCCTTCCTTTGTATGAGGGTTAAGGGGCTGGAGAAAGGGGATTTTCTCCTCACTGCACTAGATGTTAGGCGTCCCAACCCCATTCCCCAGATTCTTTAAGGGATGCTTTCCCCAAGTCCACTTCTAATTCTGGTTCATCAGGGAACTGGACACCACTGTAACAAGTTCCTGCACTGGGTCTTGCTACCAGAAGACACCAGCAATTAACTCGACTGCCTTCCTCCCATCCTCAGCTAGGTTCCCAGATAGTTAACTGTTCTCTCACTACCACTGGCCAAAAATATATCAGCTTCCCAGTCAGAGAGGTTTACCCCATTGTCCCTGAATAGTAACTATGGTAGTTCTCGATGCTTCACACATCTTCAAGCCTTGTCAGCTTGTTTAGGCCTGGTGACTCCCTCCTATGCTCTTCACTGCAGCACTTCAGATCAGCTTACAGTCACTCCCAGGAAAAATGTCCTGGATCTGCCTTAAATTTCTATTCAGTTCCCTTATGGAATCCAAACTCATTTTCACCATGGATCCAGGAGACCCCAGTCCTGTATGGGTGGGAGAGCATGACTGCATGTAAACATGGCAAGCTCTTCTGCTGCCTTCTTGCAGTTGTTAATCCAGGCATGAGAGGGGGCTCAGGCTGGAGGGAACAGAGTTTATATACCCTCCCCTAGCTGTGCAGGGGGCCTGATGGTTAACCTGAGTCTACTGGGCAACCCACCACCACTGCCTTTTCCCCCATCACTGCCTTTTTTCCCCACCACTCTAGACAAATTCTATATAAGCACCTGTAGGACTAGGGACCTGGGACCATGGAGGTTCTAGGCCATGGCCACTTACATATCAGCACCAGGTGATCAAACGGGGTTTCTGTTGGGAGACTCCAGGAAGTACAGTCAAGCAGGGCCTGAGTGGAGCCCACCCCACAGCACACTGGTGGCCTATGCCCATGTATAAACAAGGGAGCCATTACAGGAAGCTATCTCAGCAATGATGCAGATTGCCTGCTTGCTTCCACTCCAGACCTTGCCTTACTCTGAACCTTTGGTTATGTCTACACTGCAATTAAACATCCGTGGCTGACTACACGGGCTACTGGACTGTTTAACTGTGGTGTAAATGTTTGGGCTTGGGCTGAAGCCTGGGCGCTGGGACCCTATTGCCTCACGAGGTCCCAGAGCCCAGGCTCTGGCCAGCTGAGGCCAAATGTCTACACCATAATTAAACAGCCCAAGTCATCTCATGTGGCCAGCCATGGACGTTTAATTGCAGTGTAGACAGACCCATAGATTCTGTCTCCTGACCCCAGTTCATCCCCAACTTTGACACTTGCTTCCTGTTTGCAACCTGGTGTCTGACCCTGACTTCCTGATACCCTGACCCAGTTTTACCCCCAGTTCCGCAACAAGTCTCCTGACTGCAACTTGGTAACTGACCAGTGCACATCAGCCACTGGTGGTCCTGCCTTGAAGGTTTGCTCAGACTATCTTTGTGCTGCTCCTCCCACATCCAACCCTACACAGGAGATGGAAGGAGTTTCCCACCCTCTTTCCAATGGTTCCCTGACATCTTGGGACCTGCAGCTCCATGCCACCCACCTGCAGGTATAGAATCTTATGCTACAGACCCAAGCTATGCAGTTTGTAACTGAAGCCCAGACCCTGCATGAGCAGTTAGCTCGGTCACAAGCCCAGGGGATGCAGCTCGCAAGCACACTCACAGGGAGAAGCAGCTACCCTATGTGCCTGAGAAAACCACCCGTTCCCTGACCCAGCTCCCATAGATGCCACTGCCTGAACAGTTAGACAAAGATTGTTGGAAATTCCAGGGGTTCCTGAACTAAAGCAGGTTATTCTTTCTGCCCACCCGTGAATGTATTTCATACATCAGACAAAGGTGGGGCTAATAGTCAGCCTTCATACCAGTGAAGCACTCAACTGGGCTTCCCCTCTATTGGAGCAGAACAGCCCAGGACTCCCCAATGCCTTCCTGCAAGCCAAGCCTTCTCAACCATCTCTGATGACCCACATCACATCCGCTCTGCTGAGGCTGCCCTCTGGAAGCTTTGTTGAGGCAAGGCCAGCCACCTCTTACCCAACTCACTTCTGACGGCTTGTGGCAGATGTTGACTTGAATGAGGCTGCTAAACTTCACCAGTGCTGGCTGGGACTTAGTGAGGATAAACTAGCTTGCATTGAAAACCCCACCTTGCCTAGAGGCCTTTATTGAACTCACTTGGAACATCAACTCTTGTCTGAACAAGCAGAAGAAGCAAGGAAGAGGCAGCCTGATGCTCCCATATCCACCTACTAAGCCAAAGCTTGTAGAACTGAGTCCTCAATGCATGCCGGTCAACCTGGATCACTGATGCCTGAACCCAGAGGAGAAAGATCATTGCCAGCAGTTGACCCTCTGTTATTACTGTGGGGAACCAGAACAAGCCCTTGCCTCTTTCCAGCTGAAAAAAGCTTGGGAAATGGACCAGCCTGGGACCAGTAGGAGGGTACAGCTTGAGCATCACCACACTCTATGCTCCAGAACCATCCCTCAATCCTCGAGTAGAACCTGACCCATCCCTGTAGTTGCCATACTGGAAGGGCACTGGGAAATAATATGCTTTGATATGATCCACTCTCCAGTCTTAGCATTAGCTTCCCCTCTGAATATTGCCAAAAAGCCTGCCTACAACAAACCAACCAATACCCAAGTGACTTGCACCCTGAACCCCAAAACTGGGTAAGAACCTTGGAAATGAAACCCCAAATGATGGGGGGCTGATCAGAAGAAGGCAGCTTTAGACCAGAATCCCAGCCTCCCTAGCAAGTACTGAGATTACCTGGATATGTTTGAAAGGAAAAATGTGGATTTAAGGAAAAACGTGGATTCACTACCTCCACACAGGGACTATGACTGTCAGAGAGACCTACAACCTAGGGCAAAGGGGACCTACAGACAGATATACACCATGTTGAACTAGAGATATCCATGAAAATCTAGCAAAGAGTTCACTCAGTGACCCACCTCTCCTACAGGAGCACCAGTCCTCTTTGTGCAAAAAATGATGGGTCAATATGCCACTGTGTAGACGTATAGCATACTAAATCAGGTGACTATTCATAACTGGTACCCCCTACCCCTCATCCCAGATCTGTTGAACCAGACCACCTGAGGACTGCCAGGATCTTCACTAAACTAGATCTTTGGGGTCCATATTATCTAGTCTGCGTAAGACCTGGGGACAAATGGAAGACCACTTTTCATACTCATTATGGGCACTTTGGATATCTAGTAATGCCTTTGGATAAACCAACACCCCCACAACATTTCAACTTTTCATATTTGGGGACATCGTGGACCAATACGTGATGATCTACTTTCATGATATACTAATATTTTCAGAGAGCCCTGAGCAGCACTACCATCATGTCCAGTCCATTCTGGAGAGCTTACAGAAGCATTGTCTGTATGTCAAACTAGAGACGTGCACCTTTGACCAGGCCACCATTGACTTTTTAGGTTACATTATTTTTCCAGGGTGCATTGAGCTGGACCCTCAGAAGGTGGAAGCCATCCACAACTTGACAGCACCCCAGATCCTCCAAGAATTTCAGTGCTTCCTGGGCTTTGCGAATTTTTATAGATTAATCACCAACTTCTATGAACAAATAGCCTCCCTTACTCACCTCCTTCATAAAGCTGTTTAGTTCCCTTTTGTCACCAGAAGCATTAACACCTTTTCAACAGTTCAAGTCCATCTTCACCATGGCCCCAGTTCTGACAACACTCCAACCCACTCATCCATTTGTAATGGAAGCAGAAGCAGATGCCCTAGACTTCATTATGGAACTTACAGTATCCCATGGCCACATAGTAGTCTTAACACTCGTGTACCATCTGACTAAAATGGCCCTATACCATCTGACTAAAATGGCCCACTTCATTTCCTGCAAACTTCCTGCCCTCTGCTAAGACTACTGCCCAACTCTTGGTGCAAACCATGCTTTGTCTTCATGGACTTCCACACCACATAATTTCAGCCAAGGTCCAGAGTTAACCTCTCATTTTGGAGTGAAGGGCTCTAGTTACTGGACATCCATCTATCCTCTTTCACCATACACCACCCTCAAACAGGTGAGCAAACCAAAAAGGTGAATCAAGTACTAGACCAATACTTGAGTTGTTATGTGAACTATCACCAGGATAACTGGCTCACGATCCTGCCATATGTTGAGTTTTCATATAACAATGCAAACCATGCCTTTACAGGTCAGAGCTCCTTCTTCACGAATGATGGCTTTCACCCAGCTCTACCAGCAGCCTCCTCAAACACAGCCACCACCGACTGGGTCCATCAGATCCATCTTATCCAGGAAGTACTCATGTACCACCTAGAAGAGGCAAAGAAAGCTTACATGAGCCATGTGGACTATTGACAATAGGAAGCTCTAGCATTCAGAGTAGGCCAGAAGGTGTGGCTTGCTACAAAGCATCTCCAGACCAGTTGACCCTCCTGAAAACTGGACAACCAGTTCCTGGGATCCTTCCAGATATGCCAGAAGATCAACCTGATTACCTTTAAACTACAGCTTCCCTAGTTCCTCAAAATACATGTTTCCTTTCTGAAGCCCTATACTGAGAGCCCCTTCCCCGAAGGAACCACACCAACACCTCCACTGGTCAAAGTCCAGTGTCATGAGGAGTATGAAGTGCATGCCATCTTCATTTCTCAACAGACATGTGGCCACCTGTACTGTCTCATAGGGCTGTAGCCTTCCCAATCTGAGGAGCACACTTGGGAACCTGGTTCTCATGTCTACACCCCAGACCTGGTGAGGGAGTTCCAGAGGACTCACCTGCACCAGCACTACCCTGAGGGGAGGCTGGAAGAGGTGTGTGTGATCTAAGCACCTGCGGAACTAGAATTGGGACTACAGAGATGCTAGACTGCTGATGCTTCTCCATCACCATTGGGAGTTTAGACCAGATTTCCACTGGAGGATCCTGTGAAGCTAGACACCGCAGGAAGTGCTGTCCAGCACGGCCTAAGTGATGGCCCCCCCCAGCCCATTAATTGGCCCATGCTAGTGTATACACCTGGAAGCCATCACAAGGAGCTGTCTGAGCAATGATGCAGACTGCCTGCTTGCTTCTGCTCCAGACCTCACATTACCATGAACCTTAGACTTCAGTTCTTGACCCTAATTTGTCCCTGACTTCGCTACTCACTTCCTAACTGCAGTTTGGACACTAACTCTGACTTTCTGGTATCCTGATCTGGATTGACCCCAACTCTGCTACATGTCTCCTAACTGCAACTTGGTAACTGATTCGTGCACATTGGCTGCCCGTGGCCCAGCTCTGACCGTTTATGTCTGTATCTACACTAGGAGCACTTTACTGGTAGAGGGTGTACATGTGTGGTGCCCGGGCTTGACCCTTTCCGGGGAGGAGGGGAGCCACGCCGGCCCACTCTACTCCAGTTGGTCCGGGAAACTAGCCCGGTGGTCCTGGTGGTACTTGTCTGCCCGGCGGGTGAGGGGCTCAGGCCCTCTGGCAGGGCGGAGCCGTAACAACCGTGAGGCGCCAGGCCCTATGTCAGGGTGGACAGCAAACACAGAGTCAGTAAGCTCAGGCCTTCTGTCAGGACTGAGCAACAGTAGCAGTTTTCAAGGCCCAGCCCTAGGTTGGGGCGGGGCAGCAAACACTGAGTCAGTAATCTCAGGCCTTGAGTCAGGACTGAGCAACAATGACAGTTATCAGCCTCCTCAGGCCAGGGAGAGGGGGAGTCTGCCACCCCGGAGTGGGGTAGCAGGGGGGACGTAGATCCTCCCACTCCACTGCATCCCAGCCCGGGGCCCCAACAGCGGCTGTCACTCTGCTGGTCAGTCAGTGGGGATCCTGACCGCAACACACTGACATAGGCTCCGGCAACTCCGCAGCCTGACTGGGGCTGGCTGTTCCCAGGCTGCTTCCGTACTCCCCCTCGGGACTTACCTGGATCCTAATGTCGGCCTCTGAAGGGTCCTCAAGCATAGGCTCATCACGACCGGGGCTGGGTGGTAAGTCCGGGAGTTCCTCGGGATAGTCAGGCCAGGGTAGTGCTGGCGGCTCCTCCGGATAGCAGCAGGCACGGGGAAGCCCTGTCATCTCCTCTGGGTAGCCAGTGCGGGGAAGCTCCGGCGGTTCCTCTGGGTAGCCAGTGCGGGGAAGCTCCGGCGGCTCCTCTGGGTAGCCAGTGCGGAGAAGCTCCGGCGGCTCCTCTGGGTAGCTGGTGCGGGGAAGCTCCGGCGGTAGCTCTGCGTAGCTGGTGCGGGGAAGCTCCGACGGTTCCTCCGGGTAGCTGGTGCAGGGAAGCTCCAGCCAGTCAGGGCGGCTCCCCTGGGACACCAGAGTCTCCCAGTCTCGGGCTCCCTGAGGGACGTCTGCTTTCTCCGGCTGCTGGGGCCTGACTGTGCTCTGAGGGCTGGTTTTTATAGTTCCGGGTTGCCGCCTACCCTTTGAGGGGTGGGCTCAGAGCTCCGTAGCTCTGCCCACTCTGGCTTCTGGTAGGGCTCGCCCCTCTCCGGGGAGGAGGGGAGCCACGCCGGCCTGCTACATAGGGATACTAGTATAATGTACCTGCGAAGTGCTCCTAGGGTGGACACAACTCTACTGGCAAAGCAGTGAGTGAAACAAGTTATACCAGTAAAAGTGCGGTTTTGCTGTGTAACTGTTTCTATCCTAACAGCTTCTGATGGTACAGCTATGTCGGTCAGGGACCATGTATCTTCGCACTCCTGACCTGACATTCTGAGGTGTAGACCTGCCTGCCCTCATAGACTCATAGACTCTAGGACTGGAAGGGACCTCGAGAGGTCATCGAGTCCAGTCCCCTGCCCTCATGGCAGGACCAAATACTGTCTAGACCATCCCTGATAGACATTTATCTAACCTACTCTTAAATATCTCCAGCGATGGAGATTCCACAACTTCCCTAGGCAATCTATTCCAGTGTTTAACTACCCTGACAGTTAGGAACTTTTTCCTAATGTCCAACCTAAATCTCCCTTGCTGCAGTTTAAGCCCATTGCTTCTTGTTCTATCATTGGAGGCTAAGGAGAACAAGTTTTCTCCCTCCTCCTGATGACACCCTTTTAGATACCTGCCTTTGAAGTTTCTGGGGTTGCATTATACTGTCATAACTGCATCTACACTATGGTTTTAACTGGTATAACTATGCTGGTAAAAAAAATTACATCCCTAACCAATAGTGACACTGGTAAAATTTCAAATATAGACCAGGCTTTAGTAAAACAGTATATTTGAAATTAACCATTCACAGCAATGCCTGCTATAAAGCTAGTTACTGAACTACATTTCCCAAAAGGCTCCAGGGCCTAAAGTTCAAAGTATAAGAAGCTGCATTCTGGAAGCTCCAAACAGGAAGGAAGACATCTAGGTAACAGATTCTCATCTCACTAATCAATTGTTCTATAACAAAACCACAGATTTCCACACAACTAGATCAAGTAGATTTAAGGAACATAAATCACTGTATTATTCACCAACCGTCTCTGGATTGTGTGTATTCTTCCCTGGAAAAAAGAGCCTCTAAAAATATTCCTATTTTACACAGTATATTCCTTGTCAGAGGGTGAGATTGGCATATTTCAAAATTAATCCATGACAGACCAAAAGAAAATGTGTGCTAACCTGGGCAGGCAGGGTTGGGGGAGGGGTGCATTGTTGGGCTTTGGAAAGCTCTCAAGATGTTTTTCATATTCATTTATTTAAGATTCCAATTATTCTTGGTTTATTTGTAGTATTTTATAAATAATGGGCCAGATAAACTGGCACAAATCAGCATAGCTCCATGAACTTCAATAGGAGTGAGACTGATTTACACCAGCTGATTTATTCAATTGGGTGCTCAGAAAGTAAATTGGTTGAATTTAAGGCAACTAAACTGTATTGTGTGGCAAATTAAAAGACTTACTTCTTTGTGCTGTAAGAAGGTTTGCTTCCATGGTAATCCTTCCTGTTCATGTATCTAGGCCAAGCTCTTTTTCAGTATGAACCATATTTTAGCAGAGAGATCCATGTGTGGACCTGTTCTTCTCCATTTGTGATCATATAAAATCCCTGTGGTGACTATAGCAACTATTAACAAGGACAAACAATTGGCCAGATTGAGACACCCTTACTTATGATGGATAGTGTGAAAAACCCAGACCAGCGGGGTACAGGAGTCTGGTCCTATTGGCATCCAGGAGGTGGGCGGGCAAAGCCTGCTCACTTCTAAAGGACCTCCCCCCAGCCTAAGGGGAGGATCCACAGGTCTGTGACACCAAATGATTTAGTGAGACAACTGATGAAAAAACAGGATTGGGAGTGAGGTGATAGGGCTAAACGAAGGGAACCTAATGGGGACACCGAGCAGAGAACCCCGGACAATGCCCACTGCTCCTTGAAGGCGTCAAGGGAGCCAGTGGACGCCGCCCAGAGGAACTTTGCCCGGATGCGTGAACGGACGGAGGAGCAAAAATAGGCCCCACAGTCGCAGGAAATCCCGTCGGCCAACCTCCTCTCCATAGTTTTATATGACTAGTTTGGCCAGGGCCAAGAGGAGGTTGATAAGGAGATCCTGCGACTTTGTGGGGCCACGGATGGGGAGTGCATAGATAAAAAGGTGAGGGGAAAAGTGCAACCAAAACCATAATAAGATAGTCAAGAGGAGCCGGAATAGGGGCTGCAATCTGGCGCACTCTAAATAAATGTGTGCCAGGGTC
Organism: Gopherus evgoodei; assembly: GCF_007399415.2. Lineage (NCBI taxonomy): Eukaryota > Metazoa > Chordata > Testudines > Testudinidae > Gopherus > Gopherus evgoodei. The sequence continues at coordinate 58,758,519 of NC_044325.1, forward strand.
TCTGTCATGCCTCAAAAGGGGCAGGTGTTGGGGACAGGGGTGAACCGCACCAAGTACACGCCCGTGCTCACGGCCCCGTGAAGGAGCTGCCAACTGACATCCCCAGCAGGCCTTGGGACCAGGGCAGAGTGTAGGCTGGCCCACCAGGGCTTCTCACCCTCGAGAGGTTGCAGGAGGTCCCGCCATTTGGTATCGGGGCAGGACACGAGGATGAGGTAGTGAAGAGTGTGGAGCACGAGCATGTACAGATGTTTCCTTGGCGCGGTCTGGAACAGAACTGGCTGCAGATCGTGCAGCCGGCTCGCAGTGAAAGGGTGGGAGGGCCGATTGGGTCCACGGGGTAGGGGCCCGATAAAAATGTCAACGGGGCCAGGGGTGGAGGACGGGCGAGGCGTGCCCTCTCGCAGGACCCGGTCGAAGTAGGCCCGAGCAGCGGGCTGTAAAGCGGCCTTCACCTCCTGAAGTACGCGCCAGGGAGTACGAAGGCTGGAGAGCCCCATGCGCTGAGCGAGTGTCAGGGGATCCAGCCAGTCTCCCCAGTTGTAGTCCAGGAGGTCTCTGACCCTGTGACTCCCACTAAGACCAGCCTGTGGCGCACCGCGGGGGACTCCACCACCTGCACACGAAGCTGGAGGTTGTGTAGCAGGGGCTCCGTGAGGAGATCAACCCCCACGGTGGCCGCCACGGACCTGGTCATTGAAAAGAGCTTCCAGGTCCGGAGGTGGTCTTGGTAGAAGACCGGCAGCCCAGAGAGGTCTCGAGGAAGACCTCTCGGATGGAGGTAAAAGAGCTGCTGGTCATATCGGAGCCCTCGGAAGCGGTGGAGGAAGGCATGCACCAATACGCTCCATGCCAGACTACCTGCACCATACAGGAGCCTCTGCAGGGCCTGGAGGTGGAAGACATGGACTTAAGTGCATAGGCACTGCAGGTCCTGCCCCTCCTCCTCCAGGGGCAGGTGGAGGACCCCTGCAGAGACCCAGTGCATTCCTGGCCAAAAGAACTCTAGAATCACTGTCTGGAGGTTGGCCAGGAAATGTGGGGCTGGGACCAGGGTGTTGAGCCGGTACCAGAGCATGGAGTGGGCCAGCTGATTAAGCACCAGTGCCCTCCCTCGAAGGGAGAAGCACTGGAGTAGTCCTGTCCATTTCCGGAGCCGCTCTGTCACCCTGCCCTCCAAACCGTGCCAGTTCTCCAGCGGAGACGGATGCGTGGCAGAAAGGTAAATGCCAAGATAGAGCAGTGGACCCGTGCTCCACCGGATGGTCTGAAGCATGGGTGGGAGGGAGCTCGCCTGCCACCTGTCCCCGACCACCAGGCCAGAGCTCTTGACCCAATTTACCCGGGCGGAGGAGGCTGCCGAGTACACAGCCTGGCAAGCCTCCACCCGTGCCAAATCACCCGGGTCCTGGATCACCAGGAGCACATCGTCAGCGTACACCGACAGGACCAGCCGCAGCTCCAGCTCCCAAAGCACCAACCCCGTTAACCTCCTGCGGAGGAGACAGAGGAAGGGCTAGATCGCCAGAGCGTACAGCTGGCCCGAGAGGGGGCACCCTTGCCGTACTCCCCACCCGAAGCTGACCGGCTTGGTCAGGGTCCAGTAGAGCCTGACCAGACATTCCGCAGAAGCGTACAGCATCTGGAGAAAACTCATAAACTGGGGTCCGAAGCCGAACACTCGCAGAGCGCTCAGAAGATACCCGTGATCCACCCTGTCGAATGCCTTCTCCTGATCCAGGGACAAGAGGGCGAACAACAGACCATCCCTACACCCTAATTCCAGAAGGTCCTGGACCAGATACAAGTTATTAAAGATCGTGCGGCCCAGGATGGTGTAGGTCTGGTCTGGATGGACCAAGTCCGCCAGCACGGACCCTAGCCGCATCGAGATGGCCTTCGCAACGATTTTGTAGTCCGTGCTGAGGAGCGAGACGGGACGCCAATTCCATAAGTCGTGGAGGTCTCCCTCTTCGGCAATAAGGCAAGCACGGCTCGCCTGCATGAGAGAAGGAGGACCCCGCTCTGCAAAGACTCAGCCCAGACGGTGACCAGTCTGGGCCAAGGACGTCCCAGAACACGCGGTAGAACTCCATGGTCAGCCCGTCCATGCCCAGAGATTTATTGGTGGGCATGCGACGGAGGGCTTCCGAGAACTCGGCCAGAGTGAGAGGCAACTCTAGCCGGTCCCAGTCGCCCATGTTGACTGTTGGAAGTCCATCCCACAGCACTCTGCAAGCGTTAGGATCAGTTGGATCCAGAGAGAAAAGAGTCGCGTAGAAGGCCCTGGCCCTCTCGCACATCTCTGCCGGATCCGTGAGGGGGGTGCCGTCCTCCGCCAGGAGGCAGGTGACATGCTTCTTGGTCCCCCTCCTTTTCTCCAGGGCGCAGAAGAAGCGGGAGCCGCGATCCATCTCCCGAAGGAAGTGAATTCGGGATCGAACAAAAGCACCCCGGGCCCGATGGTCTTTGAGGGCCCAGAGCTCCTCCCACTTCTCCCAGCACGCTCCACAGAGGGATGGATCCTCAGGGCTGGTGGCCAGATGCCTCTCCAGCTCTAAGACCTCCAGTTCCAACTGCTCTATCGCCACATCCCTCCGTTGGCTGGCGCCCCGGATGTAGTCACGGCAGAAGAGCCGGGCGCGCACCTTCCCCAGGTCCCACCACTGCCACACTGAGGGAAAGGCACGCCTCTGCCCTCGCCAGGCCAGCCAGAACTCCCAGAAGGATGCCACAAAGCCTGCATCCTCCAGCAAACTATTATTAAAGTGCCAATAGGCCGGCCCCGGCCCCTCTGCACAGAGAGGCCGTCACAGTGACAAGGTGATGATCTGAAAAGGGGGCCGGCCGAACGCTGGAGAAATGGGCTCGTGAAAGGTGGAGACGTGACAGATAAATGCGGTCCAGCCGGGAGTGGCGCGACCGATAGGCCGCCACCCGGACGAAGGTGAACGTCGAGACGTCGTCCGGGTGGTGGTCGCGCCAGATGTCCACCAGGGAGTGACGTTTGATGATCTCCCGGAGGACGTCCGCGGCGGCCAGGCACTGCTCGGTCCCCGAGTGGTCGAGGCTGGTGTTAAAGTCCCCGCCCAGGACCAGGCACTCATGAGGATCCAGGGAGCTGAGGAAGGCAGACGCCTGCTGATAAAAACACAAACTTTCTGGGCCCGATGTCGGGGCATAAACATTGACGAGATTAACCACAAGCCCCTCCATGTGGACCCAGAGGTGCAACAGGTGGCCCGGCACAGCCTTGGTGACCCCCAGCACCTCGGGCAGTAGGTCGGGGGAGAAGAGGGTCACCTCTCCAGCAGTGCAAACCGAGAGGTGGCTAAATAGATCCCATCCCCCTACTCCAGCTGCCAGCTAGCTTCAGCGGCCGGATCCGTATGGGTCTCCTGAAGGAAAACCACAGAGTACCCCCCCCCCGAAGGAAGGAGAGCACCTGGCTCCTGTGGAGACCCATCCTACAGCCTCAGGTGTTTAACGTGGCAAAGATGATCGGTGCCATGAGGAGGGCTGGGGGGGATCTTTGCCAGCAGACACATCCACGGCCGCTCAGCAATCCGTGACCTACCCCGTAGGTGAGTAAGGAGTCGCGGAAGAGGTGGACCTGCTGGTAGGCCGTGGCGGCCTGCTTCCCGGTCCTTTTACCCTAACCCCATGAGGTCCCTCGCGGCTTGGAGGATCTGATGGAAATCCCCCCATCGCTGGAGCGCAAGCTGGACTTTGTTATGGGAGCCACGGACTTCCTCAAGGAACTCCCTCAGCTCCTCCTTCAGCGCATGGGGGGGCGGGGTCACTGATCTATGACTATCCCCCAGTGGGGCCCCCGTCACAGCCCCATGGCCCACCGAGGCGAGCAGGCAGGGCAGACACCCGACGTGGCATCCAATGGGCTGACGCCACGTGAGCTGCCCCGCTCCCTGGTTCAACAGGGGGCGGTGGAAGAACAGCAGCCCCTGGTGGGTCGAGACAAGGAAAAACTACTAAAGCCACTCCCTGGAAGGTATTCCCAGGGGCAGCACTGGCATCACGGGAGGCGGAGGGGACAAGGACAGGGTTGGCATCAGGGATAGGGCAGGGGACAGGAGTAGGACAGGGATCAGGAAGAGAATCGGGGAAGGGGGCAGAGGCAGGATCCTGAGCCTCTATAGTTGGGCCACTGGATGGTGGCCCTTCCTGGTTAGGCTTAGGGAGTGGGGAACAGGAAGGAGACCCCCAACGATGCCGGGCTCAGCCACTATGGCTTGTGCAGCAGCCCTGGCACCCAGAGATGGATGGGTGCCAATGGGGTCCCTGCACGGGAAGGAGGTCGGGTGCTCCACACCCAAGAGGGACACCCCCTGGGAACCAAGTCCCGGCAGCAGGGCACCAGCCGTTGCCACAATGGGCTCGGCGGCCATCAGCAGGGTGCCACCCGCAGCCGGGTTGATGGAAGATCCCAGGGGTCCCTCAGAGGCAGGAGCAGAAGCAGCGATCGGGGAAGGGAACACAGGGACAGGGGGACTGGGGTGAGGTTGCTCAGATCGAGGCGTGCCGGCAGAGGGTCGTCCTCCCCCTGCATGACCGGGGTCATACCCAGGACCTCGATCTCCTCGTAAATGGATGGGAGATCACCTTCCGCCACCCCAGGGCCCTCCCCGCCAGCACCCGAGGCGACGCCCACCTCGGCGCTTGCAGGGTCTTCGGATGGTAAGGGGGTGAGAGGGGCTCCCTCGGGGGCTTCCACAGGAAGGGACCCTGGAGGAGGGGTGGTGTCACCTTCTGGTGCTGCCACTTTGTCCCCAGCCAGCACCACAGAACGGGAGTCATCAGGGGGTGAGGCGGAAGGCTCGTCATCGGTGCCCCCCTTCTTGCTCTTCTGAGGGGTCTCCGAATCCAAAGAATGTAATGGGGCCCAAGCCTTCTGCTTGCCCCGCTTCCGCTGCACTAAGGACCAGCCCTCCATGGCATCATCTGGGGGCTGGCTAACAGGGATCTGGTTGGGGGGAAAGGGCAATGGCTCAGGGACTCGGGGAGGCAGTGGTGGGGTAGCAGGACTGAGGGAGGATTCCCCCTGGGGCGAGCCCTCTCCCACACCCGGCGGTATCTTCTCCGCACCCTCCTCCACAGCGGTGGATCGAGAAGGAGGAGGGACAGCTTTGGGCGCCGGGCAGCCAGGGGTATCAGCGATGACATGGCCATCGCCTTGCCAGGGCTCGGGGGTCCCGGATGCTCTTCCGTGCTGGGCCAAGGAGCAGTCCCTCTGGACGTGCCCCATCGCCCAGCAGAGGTAGCACCTGGCCTCCTCCGTTGAATAATGCACCCGGTAGTGGGCTCCCTGGTAGGGGACCAGAAAGGACCCCTCGAGCAGCTCTCTGTCACACGCCACTGGTGGCAGTTGAAGCTGCACTTGCCGGCAGAATGAGATAATGTGATGGAGGGTGGGGTCCTTACAGCCCAACGGGAGAGGGCTGATGACGGAGATAGGGTGCCCCAGAGCAGAAAGGGCAGGCAACAGGGCGGCATTGGGCAGGAAGGGAGGGACAGAGGTCAGGATCAAGCGGACTCTCAGGTCTTCCAACAGCTCCAGGGGGACGAACACACCCCCCACCGCCAGGCCCGTCTCTACCTTCTCCTGGGCTGCGGCCTCCGATGCCAGAAAGAAGACCACCCTCCCATAAATTTTGGAGGCCGCCACGATGGCCGTGGGCCCCAACACCCTCACCAATGCCCGCACATAGGTCTCCATGTGGGGCGAGGCGGGCACCAGGAAGCAATGGATGCTGTGCTTCCTAGTCAAGGTAGGAAAGGGGCCCCGGCCGCTATAGATGGTTGCGGAAGCGGTGGCCGGAGGAGCAGTGGCAGGCAGGGGGGCCGCCGCCACCTGGGCATATGCCCTGGGAGCCAGGGGAGGGACACCTGGAGAGCTGGTGGAGGGAGCAGCAGGGAGGGATGCCGCGGCTGGTAGCGGGGCTGTGGCAGCGGGGGCAGTCTCTGCCATGGACGGCCTGGCCTTTTTAGAGGGGCCCTTACCCTTCTTCCCACCTCGACCTTTCCCACCGGCTGGGGGAACTCCCCCCAAATTGGAAGGGGCGAGGGACGTGGCAGCAGCAGAAGTCTCCCCGGTGCTCGCCATCACCAGTGTCCCAACGGGGGCGATGGAAGGTGGATTGGCAGAGGCGGTCAAGGTGGAGGCTTGGGGAGTGGACACGGGGCAGGTGGAGGAGTGGCCGTGGGAGCATCGTGAGGGGTCTCCTTCGCTGTGTCCCCCGCCATAACGAGAGTGGGGAGGGGGACAAACAGCGAGGGGAGGGGGAAGGGAGGGAGAGGAGGTGACCACTCCTCCTCGCTAGGCTGCAGGCAGGGGAGGAGGGTGCCAGAAAGGGAAGGCTAAAGGGGAGTGGGGAGCAACTAAGGACCTAGGGGCAGGAGGGTGTCAGGTCACCGACTCAGAGGGGAATTCTGGCTCCTCTAGCTGCACTAGGTGATCAGGGGGATAACGGCATGGGGGGCGTGCAGGGAACAAGGGCAAGCTCAAAGGGGGGAAGGGCACAAGCGCATGGGAGGGGGCATAGGCGCACAAGGGGAGGGACCAATCAGGGCTGGGGGATCACAGAGTGGGGGGGAGGAAAGGGTGAGCTAGGAACGGGGCGGAGGGACCACGGGGATAGCTGCAGGGCTGGGGCAGGACAATCAGGGCCGCAGAAGGAAACAGGTGGGGCAGACAAATATGACATAGGAAAGGGAGTCAGCCTAGGGGGCAGAGGCGGGTACACCCATGGGCACTAGTGCAAAAAAGTCAATGCTTGGCTGCTGTTGTTGCAGGCTCAAATGGTGGAAGTGGGCATGGTGAGCCAGGTAAGCAGCTCAGTCCCTGAGGCAGGAGGTCGAAGCAGAAGGAAAACAGCCAGCAGGGGTGGTGGAGGGGGTAACAATGGTGGTGGGGGTGAAGGGGAACAGGGATGAACCGGGCGCAGGCTCCACGCCACAGCCCCAGTGTCCCAACAGACACAGTCCAAACCTCCACCACAAGAGCACAGTTCGAAAAATACTCAATCCAGGAATGCCCCCTCCACAGTGGTCTTCACACGGTCTCCAGCAGCGGGCGGTCCTCTTCTCCTTCTTCTCCTCCGGGCACCAACAGCTCCCTAGCACACAGCCACAGTAGCCCCAGCAGCTCCAGGTGGTGGTGGTCTGGTGTCCAGGCAGGAGGGACCCCGCTCAGATGGTGTCTTCAGCAGCAAGAGCTGGGGTCCCTCACTCTCCTTCTCTCTGGGAAGCAGGCCAGCATCCCCCCTGCCTCAAGGGGCTGTAGGTGGAGTAACAGCAGCAACCGAGAGGGGGGGAATCCACTACCCAGCCAGCAAGCAGATAGCAGAGAAAAGGAGTGGGTGGTGGTGTCTAGCCCAGCCAGGGGAGCAGCTGGAGCAGTAACAGCAGCAACAGCAGCAGTGAGGTCCCAGTGCCCAGGAGAAACAGCAGCAACCCTCTCCCTCCTTCCTCTACAGCAGAACGGTAGAAGGGGGAGCTACTGGCCACAGGAGAAGCAGACTTCTGTTCCCTGAATGACCAGAGCAGGGGCTGCAGTAGAGTAGTCAGGAACCTGCTAGAACCAATTAAGGCAGACAGGCTGATTAGAACACCTGCAGCCAATCAAGGCAGGCTAATCAGGGCACCTGGGTTTTAAAAGGAGCTCACTCCAGTCAGGCAGGGGGGAGCCAGAGGAGAGGAAGTGCGTGTGAGGAGCTGGGAGCAAGAGGCACAAGGAACTAAGAGTGAGAGGGTGTGCTGCTGGAGGACTAAGGAGTACAAGCATTATCAGACATCAGGAGGAAGGTCCTGTGGTGAGGAGAAAGGTTTTTGGAGGAGGCCATGGGGAAGTAGCCCAGGGAGTTGTAGCTGTCATGCAGGTGTTACAAGAGGCACTATAGACAGCTGCAATCCACAGGGCCCTGGGCTGGAACCTGGAGTAGAGGGCAGGCCCTGGTTCCCCCCAAGCCTCCCAACAGGAGGAGTTGACCCAGACTGTGAGGAAGATCACTGAGGTGAGCAAATTTTCCAATAAGCGCAGGACCCACGAAGGTAGAGGAGGAACTTTGTTACAACTGGTGTCAAGAGTGGGATCTGGTGAGCACAGTGTGGCAGAAGAGGGAGGGTGATTTAAAAAAAAAAAATGGTAGAAGTTTATTTTGTTTTCACCACAATGGATGACGTAGTGCGGGCATTGATACAAGCTACGGTGGCCCACCAGAAGGCTACCCGTGTCCAGGCCAGTGGAGTCCTGTTGTGTTCCTTATTAACACCACCCTATACTGAAAACCTACCGACCGCTATGCCTACCTTCATGCCTCCAGCTTTCATCCCAGGCACATCACACGATCCATTGTCTACAGCCAAGCACTGAGGTATAACCGCATCTGCTCTAACCCCTCAGACAGAGGCCAACATCTACAAAATCTCCACCAAGCATTCTCAAAACTACAATACCAACACGAGGAAATAAGGAAACAGATCAACAGAGCCAGACGTGTACCCAGATGCCTCCTACTGCAAGACAAACCCAAGAAAGAAACCAACAGGACTCCATTGGCCATCACATACAGTCCCCAGCTAAAACCCCTCCAACGCATCATCAGGGATCTACAACCCATCCTGGACAATGATCCCAACACTTTCACAGGCCTTGGGTGGCAGGCCAGTCCTCGCCCACAGACAACCTGCCAACCTGAAACATATTCTCACCAGTAACTGCACACCGCACCATAGTAACTCTAGCTCAGGAACCAATCCATGCAACAAACCTTGATGCCAACTCTGCCCACATATCTACACCAGCAACACCATCACAGGATCTAACCAGATCAATCACACCATCACCGGTTCATTCACCTGCACGTCCACCAATGTAATATATGCCATCATATGCCAGCAATGCCCCTCTGCTATGTACATCGGTCAAACTGGACAGTCGCTACGGAAAAGGATAAATGGACACAAATCAGATATTAGGAATGGCAATATACAAAAACCTGTAGGAGAACACTTCAACCTCCCTGGCCACATTATAGCAGACCTTAAGGTGGCCATCCTGCAGCAAAAAAAACTTCAGGACCAGGCTTCAAAGAGAAACTGCTGAGCTTCAGTTCATCTGCAAATTTGACACCATCAGTTCAGGATTAAACAAAGACTGTGAATGGCTTGCCAACTACAAAACCAGTTTCTTCTCCCTTGGTTTTCACACCTCAACTGCTAGAACAGGGCCTCATCCTCCCTGATTGAACTAACCTCATTATCTCTAGCTTGCTTGCATATATATACCTGCCCCTGGAAATTTCCACTATATGCATCTGACAAAGTGGGTATTCACCCACGAAAGCTCATGTTCCAAAACATCTGTTAGTCTATAAGATGCCACAGGATTCTTTAAAAGCAGCAAAGAATCCTGTGGCACCTTATAGACTAACAGACGTTTTGGAGCATGAGCTTTCGTGGGTGAATACCCACTTCCTCAGATGCATGTACAGGATTCTTTGCTGCTTTTACAGATCCAGACTAACACGGCTACCCCTCTGATACTTCTGTTCCCTAAGTGACCAGTGCAGGGGCTGCACTACAGTAATCAGGAACCTGCTAGAACCAATTATGGCAGAGAGGCTGATTAGAACACCTGCAGCCAATCAAGGCAAGCTAATCAGGGCTCCTGGGTTTTAAAAGGAATTCACTCCAGTCAGGCAGCGGGGAGTGAGAGGAGAGGAAGTGCATGTGAGGAGCTGGGAGCAAGAGGCACAAGGAGCTAAAAGTGAGAGGATGTGCTGCTGGAGGACTAAGGAGTACAAGCGTTATCAGACACCAGGAGGAAGGTCCTGTGGTGAGGAGAAAGAAGGTGTTTGGAGGAGGCCATGGGGAAGTAGCCCAGGGAGTTGTAGCTGTCATGCAGCTGTTACAGGAGGCACTATAGACAGCTGCAACCCACAGGGCCCTAGGCTGGAACCCAGAGTAGAGGGCGGGCCCAGGTTCCCCCCAAACTTCCCAACTCCGATCAGACACAGGAGGAGTTGACCCAGACTGTAGGGAAGATCACTGAGATGAGCAAATCTGCCAATAAGCGCAGGACCAACCAAGGTAGAGGAGGAACTTTGTCACAATATTATCTTTCTTCACAGTGGTTCCACTGAAGGCAGTGTAATAGCTTGTGGAGAAAGATGTTACTCAGCATGAATAAAATGTAGTCTAGTAGGATGAAAGCATTGAAAAAAATATATATATATATAATATTTAGCAGTCTTTGCGCAATTGAGCAGCTGGAAAGGAGAGGCAGCACCATATAACCAGCCATATTTGTGGACCACGAGAGATCAACAGAAGGGAACTGCTTGAATTAAGTTACAATTTTATGAATACAGATTATCTAGGTGGGATTCACCTAAAGACTTTTGTTTTCTTATGATGGTGTAAAATGTAGTGATCTGGCTAGTGCTGGAATATGTACTGGGGTAGCAGGTTGCAATAGAAACCTCAGTTATGGGGATGACGGGAATGTATTTTCTCTGGAAAGAATATGGAACCAGAGTTGTCTCATTCAATGGATCTTTGGAAGATTTCCCATCAGCAATGCTCCTCTGAAGTCCTAGCATGAGTAAAGATTCCCTTCTGTTCCTAATTCTGTAACCATGTTAATGAGAAAACATGCAATTGCGTTCAGTTTTTTTTAAAAGGACTCTGAAAGAAAATATAAGATCAAAACACTAATAGTTAGTGGATAGGGTATATATTAACAGTGAATATTTGAAAATTACATGATTATAAATTACAGGGCTTTATAAAGATAAGCAAAATCATGAATATACTGAGAATTGGCTTCTGAGGGTAGTATGAAAACTGGTCAAGTAGTTTGCTGATTTTAGTCCTTCATCGAATACACAGAGAAATAGGCTTAAATAACTACCTTTTTAATTAACAGACTTGTAAGAATAACACATTGTGTGCTGAACTGAATCCTACAGGAATACATGGAGATCTTTTTAAGTGAATATCAGAAAAAGGAATACTTGTTAAAACAATAAACATCCAAGTGTAGTAAAAGGTGAAAAAATGCAAAGGAAATTTGACTGGCTGCAATATTAGTGATCAGACTAAAACATTTTATGAAACAGCAGTCGCTTCTCCGTGAATATCTGTTAAAAGAATAGATCCGTGAAAAAGTATACTGCATAATTTTTGTGCAACAAGGATATGTATTTAATAGGTTTCTACTCCAGATTTGATCATGTTTAGAATTATTCTGCTTTTTGTTACATTTTCTCAGTTATTTCTTAAAACTTTTTTATGCTTTCTTTGAAATATATGAACCTTTTAATGTATGGATAATTTATTCAGCTCCTAAATTTAAACGCCTTGTGGGTGTAATTTTCCTATTTTAGTTTACTTCTATAGCTGCCTTCTCTTTGTCTGGAATATATTATTCATTGTCTCCAAATTATAACAGGACTGATGTGTTAGAGTATAACTTCTTAAATTCATTTCAATATTTTAACTATTTGCATAACAATCTGGAGGGGTAGAAAGCTTTCCCAGCAATGTCTTTGTCTCAAAGAAATTGTCAGAAGACTTTTAATGCTATTAATTGTGTTTGCAGGAAAGTGCAAAATATTTTAATATGACCATGTGAATAGGAACATGAAGCTGTTTATCTTCCAGTATTGTGACTTTTTTGTAATTTGAAAATGTTTGCACAAATTATGGGTTATTAAGGAAGTCTACAGATACAGAGTCTGATCCAGAAGTCTTTAACCAGGTAAAACTCTCCATTGGCATCACTGGGGAGTTTTGTCAGAGTAAAGACTGCAGTATTGGACCCATGATTTTGATTTCACAAATTGATGAAATAGACTTTCAAAAAACTTAGCAGTACATTCCATTATGCTTGAGAGGGAAGAGGGTCAGTAGCTGCAATTCTAGCCCCTGAACTGGAATAGAAGCCCAGAGGCCCGCCTGAAGCTTGTGAAATTTTATCCAAAAAATCCCATACAACACCACACTAGGGTATCTATATTTCTATCTCCCAGTGTGTTGTATGAAACTTGTGTGTGTAACCACTACTGGTACACCTCTACCCCGATATAACGCAACCTGATAAAACACGAATTTGGATATAACGTGGTAAAGCAGTGCTCCGGGGGGGCAAGGTCGTGCATTCCGGCAGATCAAAGGAAGTTTGATATAACACGGTTCCACCTATAACGCAGTAAGATTTTTTTGGCTCCTGAGGACAGCATTATATCGGGGTAGAGGTGTATATGAAATTGTGTTCCATAGATTGGTAAGGAAGGCCTAGCCATATGGCTAAGAGCCATCATATAGATAGATATTAATAAAAAAAAGTCATCATTCCAAATTAACCAGAGAGAAGTTCTGTCTTTGTGCAGTGTGTAACCCACAACATGATCCTGGTCCATGACAAGGGCTCCTAGGCACTACAGTAATAGAAATAAACAAATAAATAAATACTAAGTGACAATCCCAAAACAGTATTAAAGTGAGAAGTGGGACCTACATATGTTTCTGTTTTAAATGATGGGAATTTTAGCCGTGACATAATTGGAAGCCGAATAGGGTCCTTGGGTATTTGTAGTGGAATCCTGGGAAAGCAGAACCTTGACCTGATGAACACTCAGGGACTATGTGGATGAGAGAGACTAGTATAAATAGGGGAGTGCAAAAATGCATCTGAAGAAATGCTTTGGGAATGGACTGTGCTAACTATTGTCAGAGACCCGTGGAGATGGATGAGAGACAGGGGTTTAGATTAAAAGGCCAGGGGAGGAAGCAGTGCCGGTATAGTTCTGGTAATTTATTTTGCATACACAGTTTAAGATAATTCTTACGTACCAAATGTGTTTGAAAAATAAAAGGGGTAAGTACTTTCCACTGGTAAATGGAATTTGGGCAGAAACAAATGGTTGTTTTGTTTTATAGTAAGTGCATGTTTTATTTAGAGAACTGAATACTGAGTTATTGATAAGAAATAAGAATTGTTCACAGTAACAAGTACTGTAAGCCATTGTGTTTTTGGTGAGACTAAGAAGCTTGTTGTTTCTTACAGGAAATACTCATGGATGTTAAAATTATGTGCCATCTGCTCCTTTCTAAAAAAGATGGTTTTTGTTAACAAATGGAGGGCCCCTTTCTTCCCTACAAAGAATAACCAGCATAAAGGAGAGGAAAGTCTGTGAGGAGTTGTTCTTGACCTGCTGAAGTAAATAGAAGTTTTGCCACTTACATGGGGACAGAATTTCACCCCTGGCATTTCCTTTGAATTTTTCCACTTTGTGTGTGTGGTCTCCAGTTTCCTTCCCCACAGTGGAAGGACACAGATGCACTGCTCTTTTACTCTGCAGATTCCTTCAGAGGAAACAAGGTAGGAGATGTGCATAAATGTCTTTTTTCTTCCATTCTACTGCCTCTTCCAACTGGGCTCCTGCTGTCCCCTAGAGAACAACTCCCACAGGAACTGTGCTTCCAGGGATTCTTTCTGCTATGGATGCCATCAGAATCTCTAATGAAGTAGAGTTTGCAACAGGGAGAGAAAAGCCATTGAAAATGAGGATAGCCTCAAGATATATAAACTTTTGCCTACTACCCCAGCAGAATCCCCTGCCCTGCCCTACCCTACTCTTTTCCTTTCAGGTCCAGGCAGAGGAGTTGTAAAACATTTGGGACAGGGTAACATACTGCCAGTCAGAACTCCTCCTTTCGGTGGGCACTGGCTCCTTACCATGTATATGACATGGAGGAAATTGAATTGGTAACTCAGAAAAAATGTACCTGGAAGGGGAGTGGGGCTAGCTACCCCGATCAGGTGGCTAATGATGATCAGAACTTCATATGTCTCCTGACAGTCTTGTCAGAGTTACTCTTGGAATTTAAGAAAGATGATTACTAACTATATACAGTACATTGCCTCAGTATTAAAGCTATATCTACTTTCTGTAGCTATTGTGAGTAATGTGAAGTTTATAGAACATTTAAAAACCAAATTAACACAGACAAAATATATTGAACTAAAACTTATATTATAAATTGTAAGCCTGGGCAATTGCCTCTCAATTCCACCACCAAAACAAAGATTATGATTATTAAGCCATTTTTCACTAGAAAAAAAGGCTTTCAGAAATGGCTTAGATTTTTTTTGTCTAGATAGAAAATAAAATGGCCTAATTAAAAAAAAAGTAAAATATTATGTCGGTATGTTCTTAATAAGAAAGCATTATTTTCTGTGGTTTGAAGAATAAATATTTTAGAATAACCAAGATATTAAAGTTTTTAAAATATAACTACTGCATATAAATTTTACTTCAGGAATCAATATATCACCTTTCTCTTAGTACTTATGGTCCCTTTCTATCCCTAATCTGCCCTCAGAAAAATATTCACTTGACTAGAATCTATGTAACCCAAAATTCATATGGGCTTGTATGCTGAACTTTGAAGCCATTTAGAAAATTACCTCTACACTTTAAAACTTCAGGTAGGTCTCACTTTATTTTGGCATATCTGGTCAAACGAAACTCATGCATGAGCAGTGTTGCCAGGGTATGATTCTACTGTGGGTCTTACAATATTTGCTTAAAGGCCCAGGTACTAGTGGCATGAAATTAGGTGAGAATCTGTTTTCATTTTTTTAAAAGTTTCTAGCCTTCATGGTTTCAGTAAAAAGTACCAAGACATAAATCAAGTACACCTAAAAGAGTCAGAAACCAGAAGTCAACAAATTTAGGGTTTTTTTATTTTTTTTAAAAACTGTCCTGGTTTTTAAGCCAATGTCAGGATTGTTGGGGGTCTGATTCATGATTTCTGAATGCTTGGGGTTTGCAATGCTTTGTAGGCTAACAAGCATAAAGCAATAAATATTATGAAACCAATGCAACATCTTCCCCTTCATAAGCTAACAAAAGAAGTTCTGCTTGAGAAATGTCTTTAACTATGTGCCATCTGAAAACATGGGATCAGAGCTGCGTGGAGCACATTCCAGAAGTAAATGCATCTAGTCATGAGATTATTGGTGTCATTAGGTCCTGGAGTGAGTGATGGTAAGCTTATGAATGGCAGTAAAAAAGCAGCACATTTGGAATAGGTAGAGCTAACTCTTGGAGGAGATAATACCAAAGTCTTCCATGGATGTCTGGCCCCTGAACAATTTATAATTTAGACGCACATAGATCAAACAGTGTGACAAGTGTGAAGTATTTGGATGTGATTGTCTTCACTAGTTGATAAAGAACTCTGCTTTGGAATTTGTTGAGGAAGCTGGGAGATGTGCCAGAAGCGCTATTCCAAATAGGGAAGAGTAGTCCATCTGAGCCTTAGGAAAGACCTTGTAACTCTAGGAGATGGGAGGAAGGGGGGGGGAAAGAGTAGCAATGTGTCTTGCAGCTGCAGCTTTTTCCCCAGTTTCATGCATGTGCCTGTTCAAATTTATGGTGACTCACATTCTTGCTCTCAATATTTAAAGTTGCAAACATGTTCTGTCATATTTTCCACCCCTCTGCAGCTTTGACAAGCAAAATTGGCTTGGCTTGGAAATTGCCAGATTTACTCTGTAGGCTATGGAGAATTATTCTGTAAAGTCAGAAGAAAATAGTCAAACTGTTCTCCATGGGAGCTATTGGATGTTGAGCCCTTTTGGAAACCTGCCACCTGTGAGATGTTTAAATAGCACCTGAACTCTCTTGGAAATCTAGCTACTTCATTTAGGTGCCTGCATAGGAACTGTTTGCTGCTGAACTCTTCTCAGAATCTGACTATTCAGAACCAAGTTTTCATATTGGGTGCCAAAGTTAGGGTGCCCAGTTTTACATTTGAGTGCTCAAATGGGCATTTAAGTGCCCAAAAATGTTTTTGGGTCTATACAGTAAGTTTTATATTTAGCACTTATGTTAAAGTGAGATAGGTTCCCAGACATAATTGTCTAAAATTGTCAATTGACCTCTACTCATATTAGCCTCCCATATCCCATTCCTTAAAAATATTTAAGGATGAAAGGCCTAAATATTCATAAAATCATAGAAATGTAGGGCTGGAAGGGACCTTGAGAAGTCACCAAGTCCAGTCTCCTGCACTGAGGCAGTATCCAGTAAACCTAGTGTTTGTTTAACTGGTTTTTAAAAACTTCCATTTATGGGGACTCCATGACCTCCCTTGGAAGCCTGTTCCAGAGCTTATCTACTCTTCTAGTCAGAATTTTTTTCCTAATATCTAACCTAAATCTCCCTTGCTGCAGTTTAAGTCCATTACTTCTTTCCTGCTTTCAGTAGACATGGAGAACAATTGATCCCTGTCCTCTTATAACAGCCCTTAACATAATGGAAGAGTGTTATCAGGTTCCCCTCAGTTGTCTTTTCTCAAGACTAAATATGCCTATTTCTTTTAACCTTTCCTCATAGGTCAGGTTTTCTAAACCTTTTATCATTTTTGTTGCTCTCCTCTGGACTCTTTCCAGTTTGTCCACATATTTTCTAAATTGTGGTGCCCAGAATTGAACACGGTACTCCAGCTGGAGCCTAACCAGCGCTGAGTAGAGCAGACATTCAAAGTTATAATAATTATGAGAGAGACTGAATCTTGTTTCCTTCTGGGGATAGGAACCAGAGTGTAAAATTGAGAGGTAAGCTGGTCTTGTGGTTAAGGCTGTGACTCAGAAGATCTGAATTCAGTTTGTGGCCCTATCAGAGCCTTCTATGTGACTTTGAGAAGTCACTCAATCCTTCTGTGCTGCAGTTTCCTGCCTGTAAAATAGGGATAATTATATTCCCTTTTTCCCACCCTTTGTCTGTCTTGTCAGTTTAGATTGTAATCTCTTTGGGTCAGGGTTTGTCTCTTACTATGTGTTTGTACCAACGCAGTAGGCCCCCATCACAGTTGAGCCTCTAGGCACTTATGTAATAAATATAATAAAATACTATAAACAAATAACCTTTCCTTTTTAAGGCATTAAACATAAATATATTCATGCAAGTATTAAATGAGGTGAGGACAGTCAAGTTGAAAAACAAGACCTGCAATGCTTACTTTCATAAAAGCACAGAGTAGCGGAGATAGAAGTATATTGTAAGTGAATTGAGAAACGAAAATCTTAATAGAAACTGCTAAAATGATATGTTAGGCAGTCATCTATGAGCTAGTATGTATATATGTACCACATATCAACTTACCTGAAGGGCAGTGATTACCCTTGTCTTCTAGAAGTTTTTTTCTAACATTGTGCCTATTCCCTCAAATATTGATTTATCAAATATACAAATATAACTTGGTAATAAACTGGGCGAATGAAAAACAATGTGCTGTGCACTATGAAATAGGTGCAAATATTTAATGATGTGTAATGTGTATTCTAAATTCCAACATGCTGTTTGATGTTTTTGAAATGAACATGTCTTCTGTTATATAAAAGTTACAACTGCTGCTGGTTTGAAATGCACCAAGTCAAGATGTAGTGGTAGTCAGATGTTGATCTGATATACAGAGGCAATAGGTCCAATTTCTGTTGAATATTTGTCTTATTTGGCAGTAAGTTAAGCAGTGTGAAAAAACTGTGCAAATGCTCTTTTGGGTCATTATGTTATTGTGCATCATCTACAATATATTAATATATCTTGAGCTTGTGTACATGTCTTGTTAAATTATTTGTTTTTAACAAATCACTTTTGAAAACCTGCACTCTTTATCACAGCCACTTCTTAAATCTAACATTTATCATAAAGTATTTTATTTATTGAATTTTATTTGCCATCAAGAGAGACAGACATGAATATAATGTTTAAAAAGATGTCTATTGATGTGAGAAAAATGCAAACCATGTGGTAGAAGCTCAGTGAGTGGGAGAAATGTAAATGTTCTCTGCATTTTATCTCACATGACAGAATGCATTATGGTCAAAATAGTGTCTTCTTTGAGACACAGGTTTTTAATATCTGCATAATGCACACTTATGTAAGCCTTTTATTCTGCATGCAATTATTTAGTTAAATGCCCTACAGTCTCATTTATAAGGCTCTCTTTTATAACACCACCTTGTATCTGGGTACTGTACCTCGGCTACATATAACCTAATTATAATTACCTTGACAATATATAACACCTTCTTATAACCCCCCCTCAATGCGATATGGGGTGCAATATATATTGATGTCAAAAGCAAGCTATTTTCATGAGACAATTAATTGTCTTTGACTCAGGGCCCGCATAGTCCTCCAATTAGTACAAACGGCAGGGTGCAAGTCTAGAATTCTGCAGAGTTAGCAGCCACTGCTATTATGTGGAATTTAGAGCAATTAAAGAAGTTCCAGTACATGTTCCGGTTTGCTTCAATTTGTTAAAATCAATAGTCACTATCTGTGCATCATTTTTGCATCAGGATAATGCACATGGATTTAAGATTTTGTGAGCTTCTTTCTTCCTGTCAACAAATAGATTAAATTATAATTTTAGCCCTTCATATCTGATGAGTTCCATTGACTACAACTGAGGAAGAGCTCAAAGTTAAAGCATTCTTTGTAGCAGTTCAGTAGTTCAGCAAGGACATGCAATGAGAACAATTTTAGTGGACCAAATTAAAAAATCTGATGCTCTACTTCCATTTCAAATGGATTGCCTTGACAGTAAATTCTTATAACCCGATATGTAAATGCAAAAACCAGAATGTTAGTTATATTTTAATAGGTTTTCACATTTTGTTATATATAAAAATGAAGGGCTCAATTGTTCTTCCCTACCATGACACAAATTAGATATGGTCTCATATGTTGTGGATCTGAGATTCACAGCCAGCCAGATTGTTTAGAAAAACTTGAAGTGTTAACCAGTCTTGCTGTGGTCAGTGTTAGCAGCTGGGTCACAAAGAGCTGAGTAGTAGGGACTTGATGAAAAGCCCACGGAAGTCATTTGAGACTCCTTCTCCTTTCAACAGGCTTTGGATGAGGTCCTAATAGAAGAGTAAGAGTATACTTCATTCTGCTTCCTGGTGGGACTTCAGTCCAATTCAAGAAGGCTCTTGATGTCTCAAATTGCATTGTTTAAATAGAATCTTAAATGGCAGAGTGACACTCCTGTGCACCAATGCGTGACCAGCTGGTTTACAGACCAATCTGACCACACTTATAAATGTTATTGATGGATTCAGATTGCATATAGTCACCTTGTTTGGTATCATTTCCTCTCCCTACTCCTGTTCTCTCTCTTTCTATGCTGTTTTTAGTTTGTTTCATTTTAGACTTTGCTGTCCTTCACAAATCTCAGATTTACCTTTCAGGAGGAGTTCTAATCTAATGTAGCATACGCATATATTAACAGTCCTATTTCTGAACTGATGTACAAAATTTGTTCTGTTTCTTTGTTTTCAGTATATGCAATTTAATTAAAAAGTTTATTTAAAATATGCCTGTGGCTTATTACGGTTCATTTTCCATCTGACCAAGGGTCTTTTAACCTGTCTCTTTTTCTTAGCTCTTTAAAAGTCATTCAGGGCTTAAAAGACAGCCTAGTTATACAACATTATTCCTAGCAGCTAACCAGTCATGGCGGCCATCAGGGTATAACTAAAGTCAGGAAATTCAGTAAGCTTGTTCTGTGGAGCTTCCTGGGATCATTCGTAAATTAATATTTCATATACAGCTAGGGAATAGGCAATCTAGATGCTTTGTAAGATGTGGTAGCCTGAAGCCATCTGGCTGTGGACCCCAATATTTTTCCAATAGCCAAATAGAAGTCTATGGAATTTCTACATCTTAACACCTGTGGGGCCTACTTTCTGCTGAGATGGACCCTTAAGTGTGTATTCTCCCACTGATGCATGGAGGACATAAGCTCATAACACCCGTTAACATTAATGGGAGTTATCCACGTAAATCCCTTGCACATCAATGAGAGAATAGGCCCCTTTCAATTTTAGAAATCTTGTCTGCAAGGATTTCCCTGGTGTCTAGTATGGGCATATAAATGGCTATTTTATTGTATTAAATATGTATCACATCCATCATTTTAAATGCTCTGCCGTGATGAAGGCTTCTCTGTTCTGGGATCAGTTCTGAAAATATTTAAGCTTGGCAACCTAAACAAGCTTCAGTTGAATAAGCCTAAGGGCCCCATTCATGGAAACGTTATATACTATTTATGTTTGATTTTTACTTAAATTACTCAGGAAAAAGTGTGAAGAATATTGTTTTGGAGCAAATTACAGGCTTTTAATATTCATTAATCCACCTTCTCAACTCTTAGTGGTGACTTTTCCATTATTCATCTGAGGACAACTCTATGCAAACTGAGAAAGGAAAAAAAATCAGAGGAAGTGTTTATCGCTTGAATTACTACAAACGACTGTATACTTGTTGATTAAAAATATAAATAAAACTTTCTGGGACGGACAGAACATGATGATGATGATTGATGATGAAATAATTAACCCTTTAGCTGGCATGAACACTTCAGAAATTTTTGTGCTATAACATTAAGTTGATTACTTGGGGAAGGGATGCACCAGTATGCTTTGCTTATTAACGCTTTTTAAAAATACTAAATACCAGAAGACAAAAATAACAAGGGAAGGACAGTACAAAGTGAATATAACAGTGAAGCAACTACATATATACGCTTTTTCTTTAATAGTAGCATATGCTATTTTATTGGCAGTTTGATAGCTTAATTAAAAAGTGCACTATATGCTTGTGTCTGTTAAAATATAGCCTGTGAGTTGAAACAGAAACACTCATAGAAATTCCAGGGACGGGTTGTTGATGCATTAGCCACCTCTTTTGAACATCTTATTTATTCTCAAAATCAGTTTATTTTTACTCTGTAGCTATCTTTTTCTTTTCTTGCATTTTGAATTTCATATTTTAAATATTTCAAATAGATGGTGTTCAGTTAGGTTTTTTTCACTTGATTAAGAACTAAAAGACTGAAAATATTTTTATTTCAAATGTTTTCATATGGCATTTTTTACGACAGTAGATTTTTGTATTTAAACTAAATTATTTTGAATACATTTTATGCAACCTATTTGCAGTCAGATTTCATCATTGTATTAAATGTAATTTGTATATAGATTCAACCACAGGGTATTCAGTCTG